>NW_027362040.1:1220000-1232500 GCF_039654945.1 Dendrobates tinctorius | reverse complement strand
TCTTCCTCCTATTCTTCTTCTTCTTCCTCCTCTTCTTCTTCCTCCTCTTCATCTTCTCCTTCCTCTTCTTCTTATTCTTCCTCCTCTTCTTCTTCCTGTTTCTCTTCTTCTTCCTCCTCTTCTTCTTGTTCTTCCTCCTCTTCTTCCTCCTCTTCTTCTTCCTCCTTGTCTCCTTCCTCATCTTCTTCTTCTTCTTCCTCTTCATCTTCTTCCTCCTCTTCTTCTTCTTTCTCTTCTTATTCTTCTTCCTCCTCCTCTTCGAATTCTTCTTTCCCCTCTTCTTCTTCCTCCTCTTCTTCTTCTTTCTCCTCTTCTTCTTCCTCCTCTTCTTCTTCTTCCTCTTCGTCTTCTTCCTCCTCTTCTTCCTCTTTCTCTTCTTATTCTTCTTCATCCTCTTCGTAATCTTTTTCTTCCGCCTCTCCTTCTTCTTCCTCCTCTTCTTCTTCCTCCTCTTCTTCTTCCTCCTCTTCTTCCTCTTCTTCTTCCTCTTCTAATTCTTCCTCCTCTTCTTCTTCCTCTTCCTCCTCTTCTTCCTCTTATTCTTCTACCTCCTCTTCTTCCTCTTATTCTTCTACCTCCTCTTCTTATTCTTCTTCCTCCTCTTCTTCTTCTTCTTCCTCCTCCTCTTCTTCTTCCTCCTCTTCTTCTACTTCTTCCTCCTCTTCTTATTCTTCCTCCTCTTCTTCTTCCTCCTTTTCTTCTACTTCTTCCTCCTCTTCTTATTCTTCCTCCTCTTCTTCTTCCTCCTCTTCTTCCTCCTTCTCTTCTTCTTCCTCCTCCTTTTCTTATTCTTCATCCTCTTCTTCTTCCTCTTCTTTTTCCTCCCCTTCTTCTTCCTTCTATTCTTATTCTTCCTCCTCTGCTTCTTCCTCTTCTTCTTCCTCTTCTTCTTCCTCCTCTTCTTCATCCTCTTATTCTTCTTCCTCCTCTTCTTATTCTTCCTCCTCCTCTTCGTCTTATTCTTCCTCCTCTTCCTCCTCCTCTTCTTCTTCCAACTCCTCCTCTTCTTCTTCCTCCTCTTCTTCTACTTCTTCCTCCTCTTCTTATTCTTCCTCCTCTTCTTCTTCCTCCTCTTCGTCTTCTTCTTCCTCCTCTTCTTAGTCTTCTTCCTCCTCTTCTTCTTCCTCCTCTTCTTCCTCCTTCTCTTCTTCTTCCTCCTCCTTTTCTTCTTCTTCCTCCTCTTCTTCTTCCTCTTCTTCCTCCTCTTCTTCTTCCTCCTCTTCGTCTTCTTCTTCCTCCTCTTCTTAGTCTTCTTCCTCCTCTTCTTCTTCCTCCTCTTCTTCCTCCTTCTCTTCTTCTTTTTCCTCCTCCTTTTCTTCTTCTTCCTCCTCTTCGTCTTCTTCTTCCTCCTCCTCTTCTTCTTCCTCCTCTTCTTCCTCCTTCTCTTCTTCTTCCTCCTCCTTTTCTTCTTCTTCCTCCTTTTCTTCTTCCTCTTCTTCTTCCTCTTCTTCTTCCTCTTCATCTTCTTCTTCTTCCTTCTCGTCTTCTTCCTCCTCTTCTTCTTCCTCTTCTTCTTCCTCCTCTTCTTCTTCCTCATCTTCTTCTTCTTCCTCCTCTTATTCTTCTTCCTCCTCTTATTCTTCTTCCTCCTCGTCTTCCCTCCTCTTCTTCTTCCTCTTCTTATTCTTCTTCCTCCTTTTCGTATTCTTCTTCCTCTCCTTCTTATTCTTCCTCCTCCTCTTCTTCTTCCTCCTCTTCTTCTTTCTCCTCGTCTTCCTCCTCTTCTTCTTCCTCCTCCTTTTCTTCTTCTTCCTCCTCTTCTTCTTCCTCTTCTTCTTCCTCTTCTTCTTCCTCTTCTTCTTCCTCTTCTAATTCTTCTTCCTCCTCTAATTCCTCCTCTTCTTTTTCTTCTTCCTCATCCTCTTCTTCTTCTTCCTCTTCCTCTTCTTCTTCCTCCTCTTCTTCTACTTCTTCCTCCTCTTCTTATTCTTCCTCCTCTTCTTCTTCCTCCTTTTCTTCTACTTCTTCCTCCTCTTCTTATTCTTCCTCCTCTTCTTCTTCCTCTTCTTCTTCTTCCTCCTCTTCTTCTTCTTCTTCCTCTTCTAATTCTTCCTCCTCTTCTTCTTCCTCTTCCTCCTCTTCTTCCTCTTATTCTTCTACCTCCTTTTCTTCCTCTTATTCTTCTACCTCCTCTTCTTATTCTTCTTCCTCCTCCTCTTCTTCTTCTTCCTCCTCCTCTTCTTCTTCCTCCTCTTCTTCTACTTCTTCCTCCTCTTCTTATTCTTCCTCCTCTTCTTCTTCCTCCTTTTCTTCTACTTCTTCCTCCTCTTCTTATTCTTCCTCCTCTTCTTCTTCCTCCTCTTCTTCCTCCTTCTCTTCTTCTTCCTCCTCCTTTTCTTATTCTTCATCCTCTTCTTCTTCCTCTTCTTTTTCCTCCCCTTCTTCCTTCTATTCTTATTCTTCCTCCTCTGCTTCTTCCTCTTCTTCTTCCTCTTCTTCTTCCTCCTCTTCTTCATCCTCTTATTCTTCTTCCTCCTCTTCTTATTCTTCCTCCTCCTCTTCGTCTTATTCTTCCTCCTCTTCCTCCTCCTCTTCTTCTTCCAACTCCTCCTCTTCTTCTTCCTCCTCTTCTTCTACTTCTTCCTCCTCTTCTTATTCTTCCTCCTCTTCTTCTTCCTCCTCTTCGTCTTCTTCTTCCTCCTCTTCTTAGTCTTCTTCCTCCTCTTCTTCTTCCTCCTCTTCTTCCTCCTTCTCTTCTTCTTCCTCCTCCTTTTCTTCTTCTTCCTCCTATTCTTCTTCCTCTTCTTCCTCCTCTTCTTCTTCCTCCTCTTCGTCTTCTTCTTCCTCCTCTTCTTAGTCTTCTTCCTCCTCTTCTTCTTCCTCCTCTTCTTCCTCCTTCTCTTCTTCTTCCTCCTCCTTTTCTTCTTCTTCCTCCTTTTCTTCTTCCTCTTCTTCTTCCTCTTCTTCTTCCTCTTCATCTTCTTCTTCTTCCTTCTCGTCTTCTTCCTCCTCTTCTTCTTCCTCTTCTTCTTCCTCCTCTTCTTCTTCCTCATCTTCTTCTTCTTCCTCCTCTTATTCTTCTTCCTCCTCTTATTCTTCTTCCTCCTCGTCTTCTTCCTCCTCTTCTTCTTCCTCTTCTTATTCTTCTTCCTCCTTTTCGTATTCTTCTTCCTCTCCTTCTTATTCTTCCTCCTCCTCTTCTTCTTCCTCCTCTTCTTCTTTCTCCTCGTCTTCCTCCTCTTCTTCTTCCTCCTCCTTTTCTTCTTCTTCCTCCTCTTCTTCTTCCTCTTCTTCTTCCTCTTCTTCTTCCTCTTCTTCTTCCTCTTCTAATTCTTCTTCCTCCTCTAATTCCTCCTCTTCTTTTTCTTCTTCCTCATCCTCTTCTTCTTCTTCCTCTTCCTCTTCTTCTTCCTCCTCTTCTTCTACTTCTTCCTCCTCTTCTTATTCTTCCTCCTCTTCTTCTTCCTCCTTTTCTTCTACTTCTTCCTCCTCTTCTTATTCTTCCTCCTCTTCTTCTTCCTCTTCTTCTTCTTCCTCCTCTTCTTCTTCTTCTTCCTCTTCTAATTCTTCCTCCTCTTCTTCTTCCTCTTCCTCCTCTTCTTCCTCTTATTCTTCTACCTCCTTTTCTTCCTCTTATTCTTCTACCTCCTCTTCTTATTCTTCTTCCTCCTCCTCTTCTTCTTCTTCCTCCTCCTCTTCTTCTTCCTCCTCTTCTTCTACTTCTTCCTCCTCTTCTTATTCTTCCTCCTCTTCTTCTTCCTCCTTTTCTTCTACTTCTTCCTCCTCTTCTTATTCTTCCTCCTCTTCTTCTTCCTCCTCTTCTTCCTCCTTCTCTTCTTCTTCCTCCTCCTTTTCTTATTCTTCATCCTCTTCTTCTTCCTCTTCTTTTTCCTCCCCTTCTTCCTTCTATTCTTATTCTTCCTCCTCTGCTTCTTCCTCTTCTTCTTCCTCTTCTTCTTCCTCCTCTTCTTCATCCTCTTATTCTTCTTCCTCCTCTTCTTATTCTTCCTCCTCCTCTTCGTCTTATTCTTCCTCCTCTTCCTCCTCCTCTTCTTCTTCCAACTCCTCCTCTTCTTCTTCCTCCTCTTCTTCTACTTCTTCCTCCTCTTCTTATTCTTCCTCCTCTTCTTCTTCCTCCTCTTCGTCTTCTTCTTCCTCCTCTTCTTAGTCTTCTTCCTCCTCTTCTTCTTCCTCCTCTTCTTCCTCCTTCTCTTCTTCTTCCTCCTCCTTTTCTTCTTCTTCCTCCTCTTCTTCTTCCTCTTCTTCCTCCTCTTCTTCTTCCTCCTCTTCGTCTTCTTCTTCCTCCTCTTCTTAGTCTTCTTCCTCCTCTTCTTCTTCCTCCTCTTCTTCCTCCTTCTCTTCTTCTTTTTCCTCCTCCTTTTCTTCTTCTTCCTCCTCTTCGTCTTCTTCTTCCTCCTCCTCTTCTTCTTCCTCCTCTTCTTCCTCCTTCTCTTCTTCTTCCTCCTCCTTCTCTTCTTCTTCCTCCTTTTCTTCTTCCTCTTCTTCTTCCTCTTCTTCTTCCTCTTCATCTTCTTCTTCTTCCTTCTCGTCTTCTTCCTCCTCTTCTTCTTCCTCTTCTTCTTCCTCCTCTTCTTCTTCCTCATCTTCTTCTTCTTCCTCCTCTTATTCTTCTTCCTCCTCTTCTTCTTCTTCCTCCTCGTCTTCTTCCTCCTCTTCTTCTTCCTCTTCTTATTCTTCTTCCTCCTTTTCGTATTCTTCTTCCTCTCCTTCTTATTCTTCCTCCTCCTCTTCTTCTTCCTCCTCTTCTTCTTTCTCCTCGTCTTCCTCCTCTTCTTCTTCCTCCTCCTTTTCTTCTTCTTCCTCCTCTTCTTCTTCCTCTTCTTCTTCCTCTTCTTCTTCCTCTTCTTCTTCCTCTTCTAATTCTTCTTCCTCCTCTAATTCCTCCTCTTCTTTTTCTTCTTCCTCATCCTCTTCTTCTTCTTCCTCTTCCTCTTCTTCTTCCTCCTCTTCTTCTACTTCTTCCTCCTCTTCTTATTCTTCCTCCTCTTCTTCTTCCTCCTTTTCTTCTACTTCTTCCTCCTCTTCTTATTCTTCCTCCTCTTCTTCTTCCTCTTCTTCTTCTTCCTCCTCTTCTTCTTCTTCTTCCTCTTCTAATTCTTCCTCCTCTTCTTCTTCCTCTTCCTCCTCTTCTTCCTCTTATTCTTCTACCTCCTTTTCTTCCTCTTATTCTTCTACCTCCTCTTCTTATTCTTCTTCCTCCTCCTCTTCTTCTTCTTCCTCCTCCTCTTCTTCTTCCTCCTCTTCTTCTACTTCTTCCTCCTCTTCTTATTCTTCCTCCTCTTCTTCTTCCTCCTTTTCTTCTACTTCTTCCTCCTCTTCTTATTCTTCCTCCTCTTCTTCTTCCTCCTCTTCTTCCTCCTTCTCTTCTTCTTCCTCCTCCTTTTCTTATTCTTCATCCTCTTCTTCTTCCTCTTCTTTTTCCTCCCCTTCTTCCTTCTATTCTTATTCTTCCTCCTCTGCTTCTTCCTCTTCTTCTTCCTCTTCTTCTTCCTCCTCTTCTTCATCCTCTTATTCTTCTTCCTCCTCTTCTTATTCTTCCTCCTCCTCTTCGTCTTATTTTTCCTCCTCTTCCTCCTCCTCTTCTTCTTCCAACTCCTCCTCTTCTTCTTCCTCCTCTTCTTCTACTTCTTCCTCCTCTTCTTATTCTTCCTCCTCTTCTTCTTCCTCCTCTTCATCTTCTTCTTCCTCCTCTTCTTAGTCTTCTTCCTCCTCCTCTTCTTCTTCCTCCTCTTCTTCCTCCTTCTCTTCTTCTTCCTCCTCCTTTTCTTCTTCTTCCTCCTCTTCTTCTTCCTCTTCTTCCTCCTCTTCTTCTTCCTCCTCTTCGTCTTCTTCTTCCTCCTCTTCTTAGTCTTCTTCCTCCTCTTCTTCTTACTCCTCTTCTTCCTCCTTCTCTTCTTCTTTTTCCTCCTCCTTTTCTTCTTCTTCCTCCTCTTCGTCTTCTTCTTCCTCCTCCTCTTCTTCTTCCTCCTCTTCTTCCTCCTTCTCTTCTTCTTCCTCCTCCTTTTCTTCTTCTTCCTCTTCTTCTTCCTCTTCTTCTTCCTCTTCTTCTTCCTCTTCATCTTCTTCCTCCTCTTCTTCTTCCTCTTCCTCCTCTTCTTCCTCTTATTCTTCTACCTCCTCTTCTTCCTCTTAATCTTCTACCTCCTCTTCTTATTCTTCTTCCTCCTCCTCTTCTTCTTCTTCCTCCTCCTCTTCTTCTTCCTCCTCTTCTTCTACTTCTTCCTCCTCTTCTTATTCTTCCTCCTCTTCTTCTTCCTCCTTTTCTTCTACTTCTTCCTCCTCTTCTTATTCTTCCTCCTCTTCTTCTTCCTCCTCTTCTTCCTCCTTCTCTTCTTCTTCCTCCTCCTTTTCTTATTCTTCATCCTCTTCTTCTTCCTCTTCTTTTTCCTCCCCTTCTTCTTCCTTCTATTCTTATTCTTCCTCCTCTGCTTCTTCCTCTTCTTCTTCCTCTTCTTCTTCCTCCTCTTCTTCATCCTCTTATTCTTCTTCCTCCTCTTCTTATTCTTCCTCCTCCTCTTCGTCTTATTCTTCCTCCTCTTCCTCCTCCTCTTCTTCTTCCAACTCCTCCTCTTCTTCTTCCTCCTCTTCTTCTACTTCTTCCTCCTCTTCTTATTCTTCCTCCTCTTCTTCTTCCTCCTCTTCGTCTTCTTCTTCCTCCTCTTCTTAGTCTTCTTCCTCCTCTTCTTCTTCCTCCTCTTCTTCCTCCTTCTCTTCTTCTTCCTCCTCCTTTTCTTCTTCTTCCTCCTCTTCTTCTTCCTCTTCTTCCTCCTCTTCTTCTTCCTCCTCTTCGTCTTCTTCTTCCTCCTCTTCTTAGTCTTCTTCCTCCTCTTCTTCTTCCTCCTCTTCTTCCTCCTTCTCTTCTTCTTTTTCCTCCTCCTTTTCTTCTTCTTCCTCCTCTTCGTCTTCTTCTTCCTCCTCCTCTTCTTCTTCCTCCTCTTCTTCCTCCTTCTCTTCTTCTTCCTCCTCCTTTTCTTCTTCTTCCTCCTTTTCTTCTTCCTCTTCTTCTTCCTCTTCTTCTTCCTCTTCATCTTCTTCTTCTTCCTTCTCGTCTTCTTCCTCCTCTTCTTCTTCCTCTTCTTCTTCCTCCTCTTCTTCTTCCTCATCTTCTTCTTCTTCCTCCTCTTATTCTTCTTCCTCCTCTTCTTCTTCTTCCTCCTCGTCTTCTTCCTCCTCTTCTTCTTCCTCTTCTTATTCTTCTTCCTCCTTTTCGTATTCTTCTTCCTCTCCTTCTTATTCTTCCTCCTCCTCTTCTTCTTCCTCCTCTTCTTCTTTCTCCTCGTCTTCCTCCTCTTCTTCTTCCTCCTCCTTTTCTTCTTCTTCCTCCTCTTCTTCTTCCTCTTCTTCTTCCTCTTCTTCTTCCTCTTCTTCTTCCTCTTCTAATTCTTCTTCCTCCTCTAATTCCTCCTCTTCTTTTTCTTCTTCCTCATCCTCTTCTTCTTCTTCCTCTTCCTCTTCTTCTTCCTCCTCTTCTTCTACTTCTTCCTCCTCTTCTTATTCTTCCTCCTCTTCTTCTTCCTCCTTTTCTTCTACTTCTTCCTCCTCTTCTTATTCTTCCTCCTCTTCTTCTTCCTCCTCTTCTTCTTCCTCCTCTTCTTCTTCTTCTTCCTCTTCTAATTCTTCCTCCTCTTCTTCTTCCTCTTCCTCCTCTTCTTCCTCTTATTCTTCTACCTCCTTTTCTTCCTCTTATTCTTCTACCTCCTCTTCTTATTCTTCTTCCTCCTCCTCTTCTTCTTCTTCCTCCTCCTCTTCTTCTTCCTCCTCTTCTTCTACTTCTTCCTCCTCTTCTTATTCTTCCTCCTCTTCTTCTTCCTCCTTTTCTTCTACTTCTTCCTCCTCTTCTTATTCTTCCTCCTCTTCTTCTTCCTCCTCTTCTTCCTCCTTCTCTTCTTCTTCCTCTTCCTTTTCTTATTCTTCATCCTCTTCTTCTTCCTCTTCTTTTTCCTCCCCTTCTTCCTTCTATTCTTATTCTTCCTCCTCTGCTTCTTCCTCTTCTTCTTCCTCTTCTTCTTCCTCCTCTTCTTCATCCTCTTATTCTTCTTCCTCCTCTTCTTATTCTTCCTCCTCCTCTTCGTCTTATTTTTCCTCCTCTTCCTCCTCCTCTTCTTCTTCCAACTCCTCCTCTTCTTCTTCCTCCTCTTCTTCTACTTCTTCCTCCTCTTCTTATTCTTCCTCCTCTTCTTCTTCCTCCTCTTCGTCTTCTTCTTCCTCCTCTTCTTAGTCTTCTTCCTCCTCCTCTTCTTCTTCCTCCTCTTCTTCCTCCTTCTCTTCTTCTTCCTCCTCCTTTTCTTCTTCTTCCTCCTCTTCTTCTTCCTCTTCTTCCTCCTCTTCTTCTTTCTCCTCTTCGTCTTCTTCTTCCTCCTCTTCTTCCTCTTCTTCTTCCTCTTCTAATTCTTCCTCCTCTTCTTCTTCCTCTTCCTCCTCTTCTTCCTCTTATTCTTCTACCTCCTCTTCTTCCTCTTATTCTTCTACCTCCTCTTCTTATTCTTCTTCCTCCTCTTCTTCTTCTTCTTCCTCCTCCTCTTCTTCTTCCTCCTCTTCTTCTACTTCTTCCTCCTCTTCTTATTCTTCCTCCTCTTCTTCTTCCTCCTTTTCTTCTACTTCTTCCTCCTCTTCTTATTCTTCCTCCTCTTCTTCTTCCTCCTCTTCTTCCTCCTTCTCTTCTTCTTCCTCCTCCTTTTCTTATTCTTCATCCTCTTCTTCTTCCTCTTCTTTTTCCTCCCCTTCTTCTTCCTTCTATTCTTATTCTTCCTCCTCTGCTTCTTCCTCTTCTTCTTCCTCTTCTTCTTCCTCCTCTTCTTCATCCTCTTATTCTTCTTCCTCCTCTTCTTATTCTTCCTCCTCCTCTTCGTCTTATTCTTCCTCCTCTTCCTCCTCCTCTTCTTCTTCCAACTCCTCCTCTTCTTCTTCCTCCTCTTCTTCTACTTCTTCCTCCTCTTCTTATTCTTCCTCCTCTTCTTCTTCCTCCTCTTCGTCTTCTTCTTCCTCCTCTTCTTAGTCTTCTTCCTCCTCTTCTTCTTCCTCCTCTTCTTCCTCCTTCTCTTCTTCTTCCTCCTCCTTTTCTTCTTCTTCCTCCTCTTCTTCTTCCTCTTCTTCCTCCTCTTCTTCTTCCTCCTCTTCGTCTTCTTCTTCCTCCTCTTCTTAGTCTTCTTCCTCCTCTTCTTCTTCCTCCTCTTCTTCCTCCTTCTCTTCTTCTTTTTCCTCCTCCTTTTCTTCTTCTTCCTCCTCTTCGTCTTCTTCTTCCTCCTCCTCTTCTTCTTCCTCCTCTTCTTCCTCCTTCTCTTCTTCTTCCTCCTCCTTTTCTTCTTCTTCCTCCTTTTCTTCTTCCTCTTCTTCTTCCTCTTCTTCTTCCTCTTCATCTTCTTCTTCTTCCTTCTCGTCTTCTTCCTCCTCTTCTTCTTCCTCTTCTTCTTCCTCCTCTTTTTCTTCCTCATCTTCTTCTTCTTCCTCCTCTTATTCTTCTTCCTCCTCTTATTCTTCTTCCTCCTCGTCTTCTTCCTCCTCTTCTTCTTCCTCTTCTTATTCTTCTTCCTCCTTTTCGTATTCTTCTTCCTCTCCTTCTTATTCTTCCTCCTCCTCTTCTTCTTCCTCCTCTTCTTCTTTCTCCTCGTCTTCCTCCTCTTCTTCTTCCTCCTCCTTTTCTTCTTCTTCCTCCTCTTCTTCTTCCTCGTCTTCTTCCTCTTCTTCTTCCTCTTCTTCTTCCTCTTCTAATTCTTCTTCCTCCTCTAATTCCTCCTCTTCTTTTTCTTCTTCCTCATCCTCTTCTTCTTCTTCCTCTTCCTCTTCTTCTTCCTCCTCTTCTTCTACTTCTTCCTCCTCTTCTTATTCTTCCTCCTCTTCTTCTTCCTCCTTTTCTTCTACTTCTTCCTCCTCTTCTTATTCTTCCTCCTCTTCTTCTTCCTCTTCTTCTTCTTCCTCCTCTTCTTCTTCTTCTTCCTCTTCTAATTCTTCCTCCTCTTCTTCTTCCTCTTCCTCCTCTTCTTCCTCTTATTCTTCTACCTCCTTTTCTTCCTCTTATTCTTCTACCTCCTCTTCTTATTCTTCTTCCTCCTCCTCTTCTTCTTCTTCCTCCTCCTCTTCTTCTTCCTCCTCTTCTTCTACTTCTTCCTCCTCTTCTTATTCTTCCTCCTCTTCTTCTTCCTCCTTTTCTTCTACTTCTTCCTCCTCTTCTTATTCTTCCTCCTCTTCTTCTTCCTCCTCTTCTTCCTCCTTCTCTTCTTCTTCCTCCTCCTTTTCTTATTCTTCATCCTCTTCTTCTTCCTCTTCTTTTTCCTCCCCTTCTTCCTTCTATTCTTATTCTTCCTCCTCTGCTTCTTCCTCTTCTTCTTCCTCTTCTTCTTCCTCCTCTTCTTCATCCTCTTATTCTTCTTCCTCCTCTTCTTATTCTTCCTCCTCCTCTTCGTCTTATTTTTCCTCCTCTTCCTCCTCCTCTTCTTCTTCCAACTCCTCCTCTTCTTCTTCCTCCTCTTCTTCTACTTCTTCCTCCTCTTCTTATTCTTCCTCCTCTTCTTCTTCCTCCTCTTCATCTTCTTCTTCCTCCTCTTCTTAGTCTTCTTCCTCCTCCTCTTCTTCTTCCTCCTCTTCTTCCTCCTTCTCTTCTTCTTCCTCCTCCTTTTCTTCTTCTTCCTCCTCTTCTTCTTCCTCTTCTTCCTCCTCTTCTTCTTCCTCCTCTTCGTCTTCTTCTTCCTCCTCTTCTTAGTCTTCTTCCTCCTCTTCTTCTTACTCCTCTTCTTCCTCCTTCTCTTCTTCTTTTTCCTCCTCCTTTTCTTCTTCTTCCTCCTCTTCGTCTTCTTCTTCCTCCTCCTCTTCTTCTTCCTCCTCTTCTTCCTCCTTCTCTTCTTCTTCCTCCTCCTTTTCTTCTTCTTCCTCTTCTTCTTCCTCTTCTTCTTCCTCTTCTTCTTCCTCTTCATCTTCTTCCTCCTCTTCTTCTTCCTCTTCCTCCTCTTCTTCCTCTTATTCTTCTACCTCCTCTTCTTCCTCTTAATCTTCTACCTCCTCTTCTTATTCTTCTTCCTCCTCCTCTTCTTCTTCTTCCTCCTCCTCTTCTTCTTCCTCCTCTTCTTCTACTTCTTCCTCCTCTTCTTATTCTTCCTCCTCTTCTTCTTCCTCCTTTTCTTCTACTTCTTCCTCCTCTTCTTATTCTTCCTCCTCTTCTTCTTCCTCCTCTTCTTCCTCCTTCTCTTCTTCTTCCTCCTCCTTTTCTTATTCTTCATCCTCTTCTTCTTCCTCTTCTTTTTCCTCCCCTTCTTCTTCCTTCTATTCTTATTCTTCCTCCTCTGCTTCTTCCTCTTCTTCTTCCTCTTCTTCTTCCTCCTCTTCTTCATCCTCTTATTCTTCTTCCTCCTCTTCTTATTCTTCCTCCTCCTCTTCGTCTTATTCTTCCTCCTCTTCCTCCTCCTCTTCTTCTTCCAACTCCTCCTCTTCTTCTTCCTCCTCTTCTTCTACTTCTTCCTCCTCTTCTTATTCTTCCTCCTCTTCTTCTTCCTCCTCTTCGTCTTCTTCTTCCTCCTCTTCTTAGTCTTCTTCCTCCTCTTCTTCTTCCTCCTCTTCTTCCTCCTTCTCTTCTTCTTCCTCCTCCTTTTCTTCTTCTTCCTCCTCTTCTTCTTCCTCTTCTTCCTCCTCTTCTTCTTCCTCCTCTTCGTCTTCTTCTTCCTCCTCTTCTTAGTCTTCTTCCTCCTCTTCTTCTTCCTCCTCTTCTTCCTCCTTCTCTTCTTCTTTTTCCTCCTCCTTTTCTTCTTCTTCCTCCTCTTCGTCTTCTTCTTCCTCCTCCTCTTCTTCTTCCTCCTCTTCTTCCTCCTTCTCTTCTTCTTCCTCCTCCTTTTCTTCTTCTTCCTCCTTTTCTTCTTCCTCTTCTTCTTCCTCTTCTTCTTCCTCTTCATCTTCTTCTTCTTCCTTCTCGTCTTCTTCCTCCTCTTCTTCTTCCTCTTCTTCTTCCTCCTCTTCTTCTTCCTCATCTTCTTCTTCTTCCTCCTCTTATTCTTCTTCCTCCTCTTCTTCTTCTTCCTCCTCGTCTTCTTCCTCCTCTTCTTCTTCCTCTTCTTATTCTTCTTCCTCCTTTTCGTATTCTTCTTCCTCTCCTTCTTATTCTTCCTCCTCCTCTTCTTCTTCCTCCTCTTCTTCTTTCTCCTCGTCTTCCTCCTCTTCTTCTTCCTCCTCCTTTTCTTCTTCTTCCTCCTCTTCTTCTTCCTCTTCTTCTTCCTCTTCTTCTTCCTCTTCTTCTTCCTCTTCTAATTCTTCTTCCTCCTCTAATTCCTCCTCTTCTTTTTCTTCTTCCTCATCCTCTTCTTCTTCTTCCTCTTCCTCTTCTTCTTCCTCCTCTTCTTCTACTTCTTCCTCCTCTTCTTATTCTTCCTCCTCTTCTTCTTCCTCCTTTTCTTCTACTTCTTCCTCCTCTTCTTATTCTTCCTCCTCTTCTTCTTCCTCCTCTTCTTCTTCCTCCTCTTCTTCTTCTTCTTCCTCTTCTAATTCTTCCTCCTCTTCTTCTTCCTCTTCCTCCTCTTCTTCCTCTTATTCTTCTACCTCCTTTTCTTCCTCTTATTCTT
>NW_027362040.1:942500-1182500 GCF_039654945.1 Dendrobates tinctorius | reverse complement strand
TACAGACGGAAATTCGAGTGTTTGCAGAAATTTGGGAATTACTAATCACGGGAAAACCTCGGGGTAGATTTCGCTAAGGCGATGCTGACCCTCAATTACTTTGTCTGTGGAGAGAGCAAACACGGTTATTTGTGAAGAAAGGATTGCTGTATCGCAGTAGCGTGGATCACATCACCGTTACTCGTCTCCATCAAACTGTGATCACAGGGAGAGATGTAGACATGGTCCTCACTGCCCATCATGATGTGCCTGGTCACTTTGGAGTGCAAAAGACAGAAGCCACAGGCCGTAGGCGATTCTATTGGATTGGCTATACTTCCAGAGTCAGACACAGACACTCACAGGCTCAGTATGGGATTACACCCGAATATAAAAAGTAGAAAAAGGGAAAAGTATTCGAAGCATACAACAGTATACATTGTTGCGGTACTTTTAAATCTTCGTATATATATCATATATTGGATTGGCATGAGAGGAGACATTGAAAAATGGAGGCAGGAATGTCACACGTTTGTGACTAGGAAAACTGTGAAAACTGATCATACAGCACCACTGCATCCGATTGTGAGTTGAAGTCCATTACA
The DNA here is from genome assembly GCF_039654945.1 of Dendrobates tinctorius. Classification (NCBI taxonomy): domain Eukaryota; kingdom Metazoa; phylum Chordata; class Amphibia; order Anura; family Dendrobatidae; genus Dendrobates; species Dendrobates tinctorius. The sequence goes on along the minus strand of NW_027362040.1, from coordinate 1,181,916 downwards.
AATGGTAGCCATTGTTCATCTGAAGGTAGAGGCCAGCAGGACAAGGCCATAGCTACATCTTAGCCATCATCGATCAGTACACCAAATTTGTAGTGGCCGTCCCTGTGAAGGATTTAACTGCCCAGACTACACAGCGGTGGAGCAGGAAGAGGTAAGTATTGCAACTTTCAAGTGCTGCGGCCATGAGCAAGCAGGGGGGACCAACTCGTGGGTGACGGTACTGGCACAGGGCCCCTCATAGTATGCTGGTGTGTCTGACGGTGAGTGGGCCCCCCACCGTCAGAGACACTGTATTGTACTATGAGAGGCCCTGTGTCAGTGCTGTCGGCCAAGAGTGGGCCCACCCACCTGTTCAGAGCAACGGCACTTGCCCGGGTGTGCCAGGTGGTGACCCCAGCCCTTGGGGGGGCAGCACAGTTAAAGAGGTTTAAAAAATGGCATATGTTGATGTGTAGGCTGTACATTCAGCAGCTTCAAATGGAGGAATTTGACAAGTCCGAGGAAGAGGAGGACAAAAGCGAGCCAAATTTCTGGCAACCAATGTGTCACCAGGGGAAGGTGGGACAAAATCCTTTGAAACCTATGCATGGTTCATTTTAATGAAGGTTAGATCATCTACATTTTGGGTCGACAGACGGGTCCTTTTTTCTGTCAGGATTGATCCAGCAGCACTGAAGACTCTTTCAGATAGCACAATAGCAGCAGGGCAAGCGAGCTCCTGTAAGGCATATTGTGCCAATTCAGGCCAGGTGTCCAGTTTACAGGCCCAATAGTCAAAGGGGAATGACCTGTGAGGGAGAACATCGATATGGGAGGAGAAGTAGTTTGTAACCATAGTTGACAACTGCTGTCTCCTGTCTCTTGCAATCGATGCAGTATTACCTGTCGTGTGAGCGGTACTTGAGAAATCATTCCACAACATGGTTATGAAACCCCTGTCTCCAACGCCACTTCGGCTGTGTGCACCACGAACACCTCTTCTATTTTGCCCACTTCGGCTCGAGGGAGAACCAGCACTGCTGCTGTGTGCTGGGAATGTCTCAAACAAATGGTTTACCAGAGTGGCTTGTTTGTTAGCCAATATTATCTCTAAGTTCTCCTGTGGCATGATGTTGTGTAATTTGCATTTATAGCATGGATCGAGGATGCTGGCCAACCAGTAGTCATCTCATCATCCTTCATCATTTTGGCAATGTGGGTGTCCCTTTTTAGGATCCGCAAGGCATAATCACACATGTGGCCTATGTTCCAGGTGTCAATGATGCACTGGCAGTGGTGGGTGGAGGAGCACTTTTTGGCAAATCCACATCCCTCTTGTCACGCACAAACCCTGTGCCTTACCTTGCCACGCCAACATTTTCTCTTGCCCCCAGAGAAGCATCTTCCTCCCCAAAATAATCATACCCCTCATCCTCCTCCTCCTCTTCCTCTTCTTCCTCCACCTCGTCCAGGACAGTTCCCTGACCAGACAATGGCTGACTGTCATCAAGGCTTCCCTCCTCCTCTTCCTCCTGTTCCTCCTCCGCTGCAGATGCCTGATCCTTAATGTGCGTCAAACTTTGCATGAGCAGACGCATAAGTGGGATGCTCATGCTTATGATGGTGTCGTCTGCGCTTTCCAGCCGTGTGCATTCCTCAAAACACTGAAGGACTTTACAGAGGTCTTTCAGCTTTGACCACTGCACACCCGACAACTCCATGTCTGCCCTCAAACTGCCTGCCCGTGTATCCTCCCACAAATGCATTACAGCCTGCCTCTGTTCGCACAGCCTCTCAACCATGTGCAGGGTGGAGTTCCACCTTGTTGCAACGTCTATGATTAGGCGGTGCTTGGGGAGGTGGAGTAATCGCTGCAGCTTCTGCATACAACTGGAGTGTACGTGTGAGTGACGGATGTGCAAGCACAGTCTTCGCACCTTTTGGAGCAGGGATGTTAACTCCGGATAATTATTTAGGAAGCACTGCACTATCAGATTCAAAGTGTGAGCCAGGCAAGGTATGTGTGTGAGTTTTGCAAGGGCTATAGCTGCCACAAAATTCCAGCCATTATCACTGACTACCTTGCTTGACTCAAGATGTAGACTGCCCAGCCATGACTCAGTTTGTCACTGCAAGTAGTCGGCCAGTACCTCCGCGGTGTGTCTGTTGTCGCCCAAAGACATCATCTTTAAAACAGCCTGCTGCTGCTTACCGCTAGCTGTTCGATAGTGGGAAACCTCGTGTGCAACACTGGCAGCTGCGGATGGAGTGCTTGTGTGACTGCACTCTGTCGTCGAGCTTTCGCTTCTGGAGGAGGAGGAGGGTCAAACGCCTGCAGCCAACTGTTTCCTATACCGTGGGCTAGGCAGCACTGTTCCACCTCCGCTGTCCTCTGTGGAGCCTGCATCCACCACATTAACCCAGTGCGCAGTGATGGACACGTAACGGCCCTGGCCATGCCTACTGGACCATGCATCTGTTGTGAGGTGCACCTTTCCACTCACTGATTGTTTGAGTGCATGGACAATGCGGTCTTTCACATGCAGGTGGAGGGCAGGGATGGCTTTTCGAGAAAAGAAGTGCCAACTGGGTAGGTCATAGCGTGGGACAGCATAGGCCATGAGCTCTCGGAAAGCTTCGCTTTCAACCAAACGGAAGGGCATCATCTCTAATGAGAGCAGTTTGGCAATGCAGGCGTTCAAAACCAGTGTATGTGGATGAGAGGATGAGTACTTTCTTTTCCTACTCAGAGTGTCTGCTAGTGTGAGCTGGACTTGAGAGCTGCATATGGGGGAACTAGCGGTGGACTGGACAGACTGAGAGGGGGATGGTGATGGTGTTGGTGGTGATGGCCTAGATTCAGTGTTTCGTTGCAAAACCATTGTGATTCCCTGACTGCTTTGGCCTTACAATGACACCTCAACTTTTATTGCTGGTGGTGTGCTTACCGGTGGTGGTGGTTTTACAGTGGGGGAAGCGATGGAGCATTGCTGGCTACCTTCAGTTGGAGCAGGTGCACTTGTGGTACCAGAGGTTTTGTAGTCTGTCCACGCTTGCAAGTGCATGGTGGTTAAATGTCTAAGCATGCAACTGGTATTCAAATTTCTGATATTTTTCCCTCGGCTAAAGGTCCTTCCGCACTTCTTACAGATAACCTTTGCCTCATCAGTAGGATTTTGGACAAAGAAGTGCCACAATGCACTCTTCCTACTATGGTATAAATTTTTAGGGCTTGTACACTGTGCAAATTTGACCATGTGGCCAAGCTGTCCTGCACCTCTTTTGGATTTTGTTCCACGTTTTTGGACAGCTATGGGCCTGCCAGATAATCGCTGCTGCGATGTCGATGCCTGCTACGGATCCTTCTCCTCATCTGAGCTATTGTCAGCGGCACCCTCTTCCCCCAATGGATGCCAATCCGGGTCAACAACTGGGTCATCCATCACCTCCTCTTCAATTTCATCTGCACCTTCCTCTGTGTCACCGTGTAAGGTGGTATAGTATGCGGGAAGGGGCACCTGAGTTTCATCAGGGTCAGATTCTGGCTCAGTAGACTGCGAGGGCAATGTAGTGCTGTGGGTCAATGAACCAGCAGAATCATCTAGCAGTGGCTGTGCATCAGTCCACTCCATGTCAGATTCATCTTGGACTGGGGAATTCAGGATTTGACTGGATAACCCAGGCATGGTATGTGAAAAGAGCTCCATGGAGTAATGGAAGTGTGGGCTGCCGCATCCTTCACTTTTGGTGGGGGTGAAGGACACAAGGAAAGGTGTTTTTTCCTGACCAGAACCCTGCACTGATGACTCAGTGCTTGCAGGTTTTGAAAGTTCAGAAGAGGAGGCAATAGAGCTGGTGGCTGTTTCGGCAATGTAAGCCAAAACCTGTTCCTGATGCTCTGGCTTTAAAAGCAGTTTTCCTACTTCCAGAAAAGGGAATCTTACAGGCCTTCTTGTGGCAGAGGATGATGCAGGCTCAACACCTCCTGCCTTAGCTGCTATTGTGCTTTTGGCATAACCACCAGATGCACCACCACCACCATCATTACCAGCTGCCCCCCCGCCGACGTTCGCAGCCTCTTCCACCATACTTCCTCATGTTTGTGAAAATGTAATAAAAATACCAGCAGATATATGGTACTGTATGAGGAGCGTACAGCGGTATAAGGTGTAGGTAAAAATTTAAATCTCCGTATATATTTCCTTAGACACAGACGCTCTCCCAGTATGTATTTGACAGTAATCCAACCAGCAGATATACGGTACTGTATCAGAAGCGGACAGTTCTATACGGTGTATGTATAGAAAAATAAAAATCTCTGTCTATTTTTTTATGGAGTCACACCCAGATAGCATGTATTTGTCCGTGATACCAGCCGGTACATGGTAGTGTGTGAGGAGCGTACAGCTCTCTACGGTGTATGTATGGAAAATTTTAAATCTCTGTCTATTTTTTTACGGAGTCACACACACGCTGTTTCTGTATAGATTTGACCGTAAGACAAACGCCAGATATACTATACTGTTAGAGAAGTGGACAGCTCTATACGGTGTATGGAAAAATGGAAATGTCCATCTATGTATTTACGGACTCACACACACAAGCGCTGTCTCTGTATAGATTGGACCGTAATCTAAACAGCAGATATACGATACTGTTTGAGAAGCAGACAGCTGTATATGGTGTATGTATGGAAAATTTTAAATCTCTGTCTGTTTTTTTACAGAGTCAAACACGGATAGCATGAATTTGTCCGTGAAACCAGCCGGTACACGGTAGTGTGTGAGGAGCGTACAGCTCTATACGATGTATGCATGCAAGGAGGAGATGAGAGTAACAGGGTGAATATAGTAAAAATACATCTTTATTAGTTTACATATATATCACATTGTACAAACACAGACAAAGTAAAACAACACCACATGATAGAAGACAGAATAACCCGGGAGAAACACCCAGCCACATGATATCAAATAGCAAGACACTATATATGGTTTGAGTGCAGATATAGCCACAGCCAAGTGAATTACCGATGTCTGCTAATTCCCCATCCTCCAGTTAGAGAACTCCTACACCAACTTGTAAAGCCATTATAGCAACCAGTGCGCAGAAATAAATCTCATATGGTCAAGTGTAAGAGTGATGTCTTAGGCTGGTTTCACATTTGCGTTTTTTTGCGCTTGAAAAAAACGCATACGTGCGCATGCGTTTTTTCCCCTATATTTAACATGGGTGCGCATACCTGCGCGCTGGCATGCGCACGTATGCGATTTTCATGCGCTGCGTTTTTTGGGGGTGTGCGTTTGTATTTCACAGACGCTACATGTTGCATTTTTTGGTCCTGGAAAAAAACGCATGCGCACGTATGCGCACGTTTTGCGCTAAAAATGGCCATTATAGCCTATGGATGCGCATACGTGCGCACTGGCATGCGCATGTATGCGTTTTTTTTAGCGCTGCGTTTTTTTGGTGGTGTCCACTTGTTGTACTAGTTATAAACTTCTAAAGTCAAAAAAAAAAAGTCTATATAAAGGAGGTGCCTGCCAAAACTCTGCCACTACTACACTGACAGATTGGAGAGCAGACAGTCACCAAGGAACACATCATCAGCGCAAGAATGTGAGTATATTACATTATATGCCTGTCCTTTTAAATTATGTATGTACTAATGATTTTTATTATTTTTACATGCAGTATGTCTTCAGAATCCGAATATTCCCCATCGCGGCAGGAATTGGCGCAAGCAGACCGTGAGGTGATTATTTTCGTGCATCTGGTAAGTATATCTACTGCTACTCCAAATCTCTTACGTTTTTTTCAACTTTTTTAAGACATCATCCTCATCATCTTCTGCGGACGGGACTTCTGAGGGCGAAGAGCAGGAGCAGCGAAGCCAAGTCCCGGTGGTGATACGGAATGTATGTATCAAATGATTTGTAATGTTCTTTATTTTTTATCTTCTATTTTTACTCTTTTTTTATGTTTCTTTTTTTGTAACTTTTTATTCAATTTAAATTTGATTATTCTAATGAATGTGCTTTGTCTAGGTTCCACAACGGGATGAAGACGTCTACCTGGATAATGAGCAGCTCATCAGCCTGGTCCAGGAGCGTGCGCCGTTGTGGGACAGCCGTGACCGGCTGTACAAGGACAATGTGGTGACCCGGAGGCTATGGAATGAGGTGGCCGCAGTGTTGATGGATGGCTGGGACAGCGCCACAGCATCCTCCAAAAAGGCATTTAGTGAGTATTTCCCTGCTCTGTATTGTGCCGCAGTGACTGTTGTCCTTGATGGCACTGTTGGGTTTCGTGCTAGGTATATTCTAGCAGGAAACCCAACAGTGTCATCGGGCTCTACAGTGACTGCTTTGAGTATTGTATTGCTATATTGTGCCGCAGTGACTGTTGTCCTTGACGGCACTGTTGGGTTTCGTGCTAGGTATATTCTAGCAGGAAACCCAACAGTGTCATCGGGCTCTACAGTGACTGCTTTGAGTATTGTATTGCTATATTGTGCCGCAGTGACTGTTGTCCTTGACGGCACTGTTGGGTTTCGTGCTAGGTATATTCTAGCAGGAAACCCAACAGTGTCATCGGGCTCTACAGTGACTGCTTTGAGTATTGTATTGCTATATTGTGCCGCAGTGACTGTTGTCCTTGACGGCACTGTTGGGTTTCGTGCTAGGTATATTCTAGCAGGAAACCCAACAGTGTCATCGGGCTCTACAGTGACTGCTTTGAGTATTGTATTGCTATATTGTGCCGCAGTGACTGTTGTCCTTGACGGCACTGTTGGGTTTCGTGCTAGGTATATTCTAGCAGGAAACCCAACAGTGTCATCAGGCTCTACAGTGACTGCTTTGAGTATTGTATTGCTATATTGTGCCGCAGTGACTGTTGTCCTTGACGGCACTGTTGGGTTTCGTGCTAGGTATATTCTAGCAGGAAACCCAACAGTGTCATCGGGCTCTACAGTGACTGCTTTGAGTATTGTATTGGTATATTGTGCCGCAGTGACTGTTGTCCTTGACGGCACTGTTTTTTTTTTCCCAACAGTGGACAAAGTCCGAACACGTTGGCGTTCGATCAAGGACCGCTTCAACAGTGATGTTCGTGCTGAGGGCCAGGTTCGCAGTGGATCTGCGTCAAGGACCAGAACTAGATACCGTCACTATCACGCGTTGCAGTTCCAGTATCCTTGCCACGAGATCGTAAGTATTATAAATTTTGGGTTTTTATTTTTATTAATCTGTGTTTTTCTAATCCACAGCTGATGCTTCTTGTAAAGGCATGGTAGTAATGATTTTCCTTTCTTCCACAGCACCTGGAGCAGCACCCTGCAACCTGGCCCTGGAGCGGTCCTTCCTCGGACGTCCTCTGACCCGTCCCAGCCATTCGACAGCCAGGAAGCACCTTGCAGGTCAGCCACACACACAGCTGGTGACCAGGAAGCTGGGCCATCAGGTGTTCCCCTGTCCCAGGTCTCTGCCACTGGTTATGCGGGCACTACCCGCCAGCGGCAGAGGGCCTTGGACAGGAATGTCTTGCCCGAGTTTATGCATTTGAGCGAGGCCTTTAATTCCAGCCTCAAGTCGCTGTCCGACAGAGTTGAAAGCGGTTTTGCACTCATGGAACGTGGTTTTAACCACTTTGAACACCGCTTCAATTCTGTAGAACAGCGCCTTGACCGTCTGGAGGCCGACCTCAACAGACCAGCACACCATTTTTTTAGTAAGATTGAAAAGGGCATGGCGGAACACCTTAGTCCTGAGCAACAGCTGAATGTGCTGCAGGCCTGCAACAATGCTTTCTTGCAGGCTATGCAGCATAATCGGTACGGTCAGCAGTCAGTGGTGTCATTTCCACCTGTGCCACCATTGACTCGCTTCACCTCACTACCGACTTGTGCTGCATACCACTGCACGGACACCTCTATTCAAAGCCAGGACACCCACCGTTACACCACCACAAGTCTGAGTGCAGCTGGTCACTTCACCGACACCACCATGGCAAGCGCTGCTCCTGTCTGGAGCACCACCGCCACTCCCATGCATGCGTGGAGCTCAGCCACCACTAGGCAAACATGGAACAGCCCTGCCGCTACAACAACATGTAGTAGCCCTGCCACTACCACTCCGCAAACCTGGACCATCACTGCCGCCACCAGTCCTCCTGCAAGGACGAGCACTGCCAACCAAGAGCAGCAGCAGCAGCCACCTCAGCAGCAGCAGCAGCCACCTCAGCAGCAGCCACCTCAGCAGCAGCCACCTCAGCAGCAGCAGCAGCCACCTCAGCAGCAGCAGCAGCCACCTCAGCAGCAGCAGCCACCTCAGCAGCAGCAGCAGCCACCCCAGCAGACGGGGGACCTACAATCAATATTTGCCCCAAGTTCAAGGCGAAATCAGCCACCTCAGCAGCAGCAGCCACCTCAGCAGCAGCAGCCACCCCAGCAGACGGGGGACCTACACTCAATATTTGCCCCAAGTTCAAGGCGAAATCCATCAAGGCGGGCATTGGGCCAAAGTCGGTCCAGGCACACAAGCCTACGGCGACATGCCATTACAACAAATGTACCTGAACAGATTTCCTCTCCTCCAAGTGTTCCTAGTTTAATTCCCTTAACTGGACTACCTTCCCCCACAAGTTTTGTTGCCCCTTCCCCTCAAACACCGTCTTCAACTGCAAGTGTTGCATATTCCCTGCACACCCCCAAATTGAAACCATCTGCCCCCAAACGCCGGAAAAAATAATTTTTTGGTTTATTTTTGTGATTAAAAATAAATTTACATTTGTGGTTCACCATTACAAAGTTTCATTAATGTTGTTTGCGCCGCTCACACACACTGATGGGTAAATACATGTTAAAAACCAACCCAAGGCCTAGTATAGTCATATGTGAAATAACACGGACTAGTATAGTCATACCAAGGCCTAGTGTAATAACTCGAGTTTTACCAACTTGGATCTGGTTTCATGAAAAACAAAAAGTTGAAACTTGTCTAAAAAATAAGTTTCTTTCTTAAAAAGTTTCACCAGTTTGTTTTTTGTGAAACAAGATGCTAGTTGGTAAAAATCGAGTTATTACAGTAGGCCTTGGTATGACTATACTAGGCCGTGGTATTTCACATGACTATACTAGTGTAGGCCCAAGGCCTACTATACTCATATTTGAAATACCACGGCCTAGTATAGTCATTCCAAGGCCTAGTGTAATAACTCTAGTTTTAACAACTAGAATCTGGTTTCATGAAAAACAAACTGTTGAAACTTGTCAAGTTTCACCAGTTTGTTTTTCGTGAAACAAGATCCTAGTTGGTAAAAATCGAGTTATTACAGTAGGCCTTGGTATGAATATACTAGGCCGTGGTATTTCACATGACTACTATACTAGTGTAGGCCCAAGGCCTACTATACTCATATTTGAAATACCACGGCCTAGTATATTCATTCCAAGGCCTAGTGTAATAACTCTAGTTTTAACAACTAGAATCTGGTTGAATCTGGTTTCATGAAAAACAAACTGGTGAAACTTGTCAAGTTTCACCAGTTTGTTTTTTGTGAAACAAGATCCTAGTTGGTAAAAATCGAGTTATTACAGTAGGCCTTGGTATGACTATACTAGGCCGTGGTATTTCACATATGACTATACTAGTAGGCCCAAGGCCTACTATACTCATATTTTAAATACCACGGCCTAGTATAGTCATTCCAAGGCCTAGTGTAATAACTCTAGAAACTTGTCTATTTATACACTACCAAAATTTTCAATAAAAGTTGGAATTGAGCTGATTACATTCATCCACTCAATGCTGACTTGTATTCCCCATTGACTTTCATTGGGTGGGGTTGGGTTTTGAGGGTTGGGTTTTGAAAAAATCACATACTTTTTTTTCAACTAGTTTGACAATTTTCTCTTGAAAAAAATTGGTTTCCTGATTCATGGCCTGCAGCTTTGCTCGTTCCAATATATTTCACACAGACTAGCAATGCTGCATTTTAACTCATATGTGTATTTACCTGCCCAGGTGTGTGAACATCAAAAAATTCAGTTATACATGGGAAGTTTTTTATTTAATTGGATTTTAAAAAATATAGTGCACTCAGTAATGGTATCAAATAAGGTTTTTTATTACCATAAACAAACAAAAACATTACACCATTTCATCTTGCCAGTGCACCCGTCCTACATCAGAAATAAAGTAGGCCGCAAATTGGTCCCTCATTTGGCCAACTTCAACGGATGACCTGAGAGTGTGCTGAGTGAATTCAGGCAATGGGTTAGGAGCATCATCGTCCAGTTCAAAGGTCGGGTGCTCTTTAGCCATCACAAAGTTATGTAGAACCACACAGGCCTTCACCACCTCATCGACTGTTTCAAGTTTAAGATTAATGGCCGTGCCCAGAATTCGCCATCTGGAGACAAGAATCCCAAAAGCACACTCGACAGTTCTTCTGGCCCTGGTCAGCCTGTAATTAAACATTTTTTTGGTGTGGTCCAAGTCCCGGCTGGAGTAGGGTTTCAGTAAGTTTCCGCACATTTGAAAAGCCTCATCGCCAACCATTACAAAGGGCAGTGGCGGAGCTTCGGTGTGAGGAAGAGGCCGTGGCATAGGGAAATTAAATTGGTTGCCATACAACCTCCGGCCCATGTCTGAGTTTTTAAAAGCCTGTGAGTCATTACCACGGCCAAATGCTCCAATGTCCACTGCTACAAACATACATCCGGCATCCGCAATGGCCATGAGTACTATTGAAAAGTACTTTTTGTAATTATAGTACTCAGATCCCGTTCTTTTGGGTTTGATGATCCGTATGTGTTTACCATCAACAGCTCCCAAACAGTTGGGAAAATTGCATACTGTCCAGAATTTGTCAGCAATTTCCATCCACTTTTCAGCGGTGGGCAGGGGCAGAAATTCTGGACAAAGAACATTCCAGAGAGTCCGGCAGGTGTCAGCAACAATTCCAGACAAGGTAGAGATTCCAATACGGTACTGGAAGTGTAGTGAAGATAGGGTTTCTCCAGTCGCCAGGAATCTGTGAACAGACAAAGAAGTAAAATTAATATTTATGTATATTATTTTAAAAAACTATAAAATAAAATATTAGTACATTCACGAAAACTAATTACCCAAGGTTTTGAATACTAAATTTAAAAAAAAAACATCAGACCGCACCCCTTGGTTTAATATTACATACCGTAATGTCACCAGTAGCCGTTCCTCAGGAGGAATCGCACGACGGAGCTGTGTGTCCTGTCTCCGGATGGATTGTTGGACACGAGCAAGCAAATCCCTGAAACTTTCTTGGGACATCCGGATATAATCTATAAATTTCTCCGGGTTTGCCTGGAGCTCGCTGTAGAGGGTGTGGTATGCCCCACGGCTCTCCCGGAGATCAACAATCGGATGTATCCACATACGCCGCCGCTGCCGTCTTCGCTCCCTCTCTCTCTTCCTTTGTTCATGGCAAGCAACTGCATACGCCTGAGCCATCGCGATGTCCAAATCCAAGTTGAAGTGAAAACTCTTCCAGCGCAGATCCATGGTCACGAGAAGAATCAAGCAAATGTGAAGAATACTGTAGACAGGGTCTATATATTAACATACCACACCCACAATGAAGTCCCATTGGTCTTGTGTGTTGTTGAATGTTTTTTTTTTCTTTTTTGGGGGGTTTTTCCAAAATCTGTAAAAAAACGCAAACGCACAAAAAACGCATACAAACGCACAAAAACGCTGCGTTTTTTTCCTGCATGCGCATAAAAAAACTTGAAAAAAACGCAGCGTTTGTATGCATTTGTATGCGTTTTTTCAATGCGTTTTTTTGCGGGAAAAACGCGCTGCAAAAAAAAGCAAGTGTGAAACAGGCCTGACCAGATATAAGGATGGAGGCTGAGTGGACCCAGGACCAGCTGGGGGGAACGCCCGACGCGCGTTTTGCGTGACTAGAAGCACGCTTTCTCAAGGGAAGTATGCCGGGAAGTGAGCACAGGACCTTCTTAAGCCCAAATGACTAGTCACATGGCTCCCAATAAGCCAATCAGAGCGGTTTCAAACGGCGCATGCGCGCTGTACACCCGAAGCGCCGAACAATGCAGGAGAAAGCATCATACGTTACCCCGGGCTGAAGGGGAGGAGAAATCCCCGGGGGCCCGGAGGAAGGCAAAAGACAATCCTCCGCATGTCGGCCACGAACAGGGACAGCGGGCATGCGCACAACCACTATCACCAATGAATGTAAATTTGTATCAAAGTAATATACAAAATAGACAAAGATATATAAATAAAGACATCAGATGGAAATAACAGTTACAAATGGGAATTATAAATATATATAAAAAAACTGCATATAATTCAAACATCATAGCATCACTATAAATATGAAAGCACATGTAGTCTCCTTAGATCGCAGCATCTCATATTCATCCATAGGGACAGATGTCCACGGTGACGTGTATATAATGCAGATACGAACATTAGGGCTAATGGAACAGCCAGATAAGCATATGAAATATGGATCCAGGGGGAGAATAAGAGAAAGATCCTGACGTAAACTAAAGAAACATGAATAAAACAACATACATTAAAAAAATTATTACATAAAAAATAATAATAATAAAACCAACCCAGAGCCTGGGGTAGGGAGCAACAGTGAAGGAGGAAGGGCAAAAATACAAGGAACCAGAAAGCCAATACCCAAAAGAAAATATTTTATATTCAGGATACCCTACAAAAAAGAGGAAAAGGACAATATACGGTGTATGTATGGAAAAATGAAAATCTACGTCTATTTTTTTCCGTAATTATACAAATTGTCTCTTCTGAGAGGAAGAGGACTAGAACTCTAGTGCCACCTATTGGAGGTAGCAATCCTAAAGGTCAATGTTGACCCTTTAACGAGCCTAGTTACATGACTTAGGATAAAAGCCAAGCCAGAATCTCCATTTGCAGACACTGTGTTTCGGGGTACTGCCCCTCATCAGTGCAAAGTGGGAGATCTGGTTTGGCTGTGAGAGAGGCGTCTGCCCGATATCCAAGAAGTATCATTTCTCCTTGCGGAGAATGACATGCTAAGCATGTCGAGGTGAGGAGACTTAAAGCCGCAATGCTCCTCTGGGAAATATGCTAATTATGCAAATTGTCTCTTCAGAGAGGAAGAGGACTAGAACTCTAGTGCCACCTATTGGAGGTAGCAATCCTAAACGTCAATGTTGACCCTTTAACAAGCCTAGTTACATGACTTAGGATAAAAGCCAAGCCAGAATCTCCATTTGCAGACACTGTGTTTCGGGGTGCTGCCCCTCATCAGTGCAAAGTGGGAGATCTGGTTTGGCTGTGAGAGAGGCGACACGGACGCTGTCTCAGTATGGATTTTACCGTAATCTAAACAGCTGATATACAGTACTGTATCAGAAGCGGACAGCTCTATACGGTGTATGTATGGAAAAATGAAAATCTCCATCTATCTTTTTACGGAGTCACACACAGATAGCATGTATTTGTCCGTGATACCAGCCGGTAAACGGTAGTGTGTGAGGAGCGTACAGCTCTATACGGTGTATGTATGGAAATTTTTAAATCTCCGTCTATTTTTTTACAGAGTCACACACACGCTGTCTCTGTATAGATTTGACTGTAATCAAACAGCAGATATACGAAACTGATTGAGAAGCGGACAGCTCTATACGGTGTATGGAAAAATTGAAATGTCCGTATATGTAATTACGGAGTCTCACACACACATGCTGTCTCTGTATAGATTTGACCGCAATACATACAGCAGATATATGATACTGTTTGAGAAGCGGACAGCTCTATACGGTGTATGCATGGAAAATTTAAAATCTCCGTCTTTTTTTTTACGGAGTCACACACAGATAGCATGTATATGTCCGTGATACCAGCCACTACACGGTAGTGTGTGAGGAGCGTACACCTCTACATTATACGGTGTGTGAAAAAATGAATGCTCTGTAACTGTGCAGAAAATCAGAATAAAAGTTTTTTGCTTTTAAAAAAGCAGTGTGCACAGCAGTGTGCACACAGCAATGCAGCTATCAGGTAGCCTTATAAGGCAGCCTAATAACCACCAGCGCTGCTGCACACACAAAAATCCTCCCCTATCACTGCACACTAACTGTACAGTTGAAATTGCTATCAGAAAAAGTGCAGTTTTTTTTTTCTTTGTTGTCTAACGCTCTCCCTATTGAGAATCAGCGGCAGCAAGCTCTCCCTATGCTAAGATCGGCAGAAGTAAAATGGCAGTCGGCGGTCAGGGCTTTTATAGCCACTGTGACGCCACACAAAGCAAGCCAATCACACGAATGCCTTTCTCTAAGATGGTGGTGGCCGCTGCCAATGTCATTGTGTTGCCCACAGTGTGTGTCTATGATGATTGGCTGAGAAAAGGCGCTGGAAGCATTATGGGAAACGCGACTTTGGCGCGCGGGTCGGCGACCTCATAGCCGACCTCATGCTATGGTCGGGTTTCGATCAGCGAAACCCGACTTTAGCGAAAGTCGGCGACTTATGAATTTGACCGACCCATTTCACTCAAATCTACTACTGCCAGTTTCTGGAAGACACCTTCTTCAAGCAGTGGTACAGGAAAAGTCGGTATCGTTCACGAAAAACATGATTTTCATGCAGGACAAAGATCCATCAAATGCATCCAAATACTCCACAGCATGGCTTGCAAGTAAAGGTCTAAAAGAAGAAAAAATAATGACATGGCCCCCTTGTTCACCTGATCTGAACCCCATAGAGAGCCTGTGGTGCCTCATAAAATGTGAGATCTACAGGAAGGGAAAACAGTACACCTCTCGGAACAGTGTCTGGGAGGCTGCGGTGGCTGCTGCACGCAATGTTGATCGTAAACAGATCAAGCAACTGACAGAATCTATGGATGGAAGGCTTTTGAGTGTCATCGTAAAGAAAGGTGGCTATATTGGTCACTGATTTTTGTTTTGTTTTTGAATGTCAGAAATATTTATTTCTAAATTTTGTGTTGTTATATTGGTTTACCTGGTGAAAATAAACAAGTGAGATGGGTATATATTTGGTTTTTATTAAGTTGCCTAATAATTCTGCACAGTAATAGTTACCTGAAAAAAACAGATATCCTCCTAAGATAGCCAAATGTAAAAAAAAACCACTCCAACTTCCAAAAATATTAAGCTTTGATATTTATGAGACATTTGGGTTGATTGAGAACATAGTTGTTGTTCAATAATAATAAGAATCCTCTCAAATACAACTTGCCTAATAATTCTGCACGCAGTGTATGCTAGAATATTTAGCGGTTGCCATGTCGCGTTAGGAGAGTCCCTGTGTGCCTAAACATTGGAGCTCCCCAAAAGTGACCCCATTTTGGAAACTAGACCCTCCAAGGAACTTATCTAGATGCATAGTGAGCACTTTGAACCCCCAGGTGCTTCACAAATTGATCCGTAAAAAAAAAGTACTTTTTTTTCACGGAAATTTTCTTTTAGCCTCATTGTTTTCATTTTCACATGGGCAACAGGATAAAATGGATCTTAAATTTGTTGGCCAATTTCTCCTGATTACATTCGGACGCACTCCAGTGCCCGGAAGGGAAGGAGTGTCATTTGACTTTTTGAATGGAAAATTAGCTCCAATCGTTAGCGGACACGATGTCGCGTTTGGAGAGCCCCTGTGTGCCTAAACATTGGAGCGCCCCCACAAGTGACCCCATTTTGGAAACTAGACCCCCCACGGAACTTATCTAGATGTGTGGTGAGCACTTTGAACCCCCAAGTGCTTCACAGAAGTTTATAATGCAGAGCAGTGAAAATGAAAAATCATTTTTTTTCCTGAAAAATCATTTTTTAGACCCACTATTTTTTATTTTCACAAGGCTAGCAGGAAAAATTGGACCACAAAAGTTTTTTTGCAATTTGTCCTGAGTACACCGATACCCCAGATGTGGGGGGAACCACTGTTTGGGCGCATGGGAGAGCTCAGTAGGAAAGGAGCTCCATTTTGGAATGCAGACTTTGATGGAATGTTCTGCGGGCGTCATGTTGCATGTGCAGAGCCCCTGATGTGCCTAAACAGTAGAAACCCCCCACAAGTGACCCCATTTTGGAAAACAGAACCCCCAAAGAGCTTATCTAGATGTGTAGTGAGCACTTTAAACCCCCAAGTGCCTCACAGAAGTTTATAAACGCAGAGCCATGAAAATAAAAAAAGCACTTTTTTTCCTCAAAAAATGATTTTTAGCCCACAATTTTTTATTTTCACAAGGGTAACAGGATAAATTGGACCCCAAAAGTTGCTGTCCAGTTTGTCCTGAGTACGCTGGCACCCCATATGTGGGGGGGACCACTGTTTGGGCACACGTCGGGGCTCGGAATGGAGGGAGCACTGACTTTTTGAACGCAAAATTGTCTGCAATAAATGGTGGCGCCATGTCGCGTTTGGAGACCCCGTGATGTGCCTAAACAGTGAAAACCCCTCAATTCTATCTCCAACCCTATCCCCAACACACCCCTAACCCTAATCCCAACCCTAATCATATCCCTAACCACAACCCTAACCCCAACACACCCCTAACCCTAATCCCAACTCTAACCCTAACCATAAGCCTAACCCTAAGCCCAACCCCAACCCACCCCTAACCCTAATCTTAACCCTAATTCCAACCCTAACCCTAACCCTAATCCCAACACTAATTCCAAACCTAACCCTAATTCCAACTCTTACCCTAATTCTAACTCTAACCCTAATTCCAAGCCTAACCCTAATTCCAACCACTACCCTAATTCCAACCTTAACCCTATTTCTAACCCTAACCCTAATTCCAACCCTAACCCTAATTCCAATCCTAACCCTAATTCTAATCTTAATGGAAAAAATACAAATATTTTCTTTATTTTATTATTGGTCCCTACCTATGGGGATGATAAAGGTGGGTTTATTTACTTTGTTTTTTATTTTGATCACTGTGAGAGGTTATCACAGTGATCAAAATAAATGAATGAATCTGCAGCCAGCAGATTCCAGCGGGCGCACTGTGCATGCGCCCGCCATTTTCCAAGATGGCGGGGCCCATGATCCAGGATGGCGGGACACCAGGACGGCCAGAGGGACATAGGAGATATCTGGGGGGTGAGGGGGGATCGGAAGGCGTGGGGAGCAGAGGGAAGGGGAGGGGGAGCAAATGATGACGGCAACGGCTGATGGCACTGTCAGTCGGTGGCGGCGGCCGATCGGCGCCGTCAGTTGTGGGGGGGTCTGATCGGTGTCTTGTCTTGCTGAACGCACGTGACCTTTGACCCCAGCAAAGGCGATCCCGGAGTGTTTTATCACATTGTGGTGGAGAACGCGGACATCACGTTGGAAGCATGAACATGGAGGACGTGGTGAAAGCGCTGGTACAGTCCACCGCCGTCCAGCAAGAAGCTAATCGGGTGATGATGGCCCAGCTGAATGAGTTGGTGGACATGACAGCTACCGATCGTTCGCTTCTCCAGCAGGTAGCACAGCGCCTGGCAAGCTTACCTGAGGTTAACCTGGAACTGAGTCGAGAGTGATTCACGTGAGTCGGTACTGGCAGAAGATGACGACCGAAGATGACATCGAGGCATACCTGACCACGTTTGAACGGACGGCGGTGCGAGAAAAATGGCCGAAGGCACGATGGGCCGGCCTGATTGCCCCGTTTCTTTCCGGTGAGGCCCAAAAGGCTTATTATGATTTAGAACCTGAAGCCGGGCAGGACTTTGACAAACTGAAAGCCGAGATCTTGGCCCGGCTGGGAGTGAAGACCGCTGTCCGAGCCCAGAGAGTGCATCAATGGAATTATCAGCCGGATAAACCACCGCAGTCACAGATATTTGACCTGATCCACGTGACGAAGAAGTGGCTACAACCCGAGGTGCTGACAGCGCCAGAGATACTCCAGAGAGTCGTCATGGACAAGTACCTGAGAGCTCTACCGCCAGCCCTGAGGAAGTGGGTAAGCCATGGAAATCCTAAGACGGCAGATCAACTGGTGGATCTGGTTGAACGTTACTCCGTGGCGGAAGGACTCCGTGATGACGCTACCCCACCTCGTTCTTCATCATCTCCACGTGGAACCGGTAAGACTGTTCCAGGGAGTAGAGGAGAAGGAAAAATCCCTAAGACAGTGGGGGAGGAAAACGGGACTGCCCGCACTGCGAGGCCGAGAGTAACGAACTGTGGTCTAAGCAAGGGGCCCGTTAGGTGTTTCCGCTGCCAAGAGATGGACCACATTGCTGCGAACTGTCCGGTCACTACTGAACCCATGCAGTGCGACATCACAGACTCTAAAAAACGCATGTCTATGGTTGCACGGGTAGTGAGTGTGAATGCCGGTCAACAGGATATGGAAAAACACTTGTGTGATTTAACTGTTGATGGTAAAAATGTGGTGGCATTGTTAGACTCGGGAAGTGTGGTGACTCTGGTGAAGGCCAGTCTGGTGTCAGCCCCGACTGGACCATCAGACAAATTTTCTGTAACGTGTGTGCATGGAGACACCTGTTCATACCTCACCATGGTCATATGCATTACTACTTCCTATTGGTCTGTGCAACATAAAGTGGTACTCGTCCCTGCGTTATTGCATGATGTTATCTTGGGCCGGGATTTTCCCCACTTCTGACTCAGTTGATACCCCAGGGTAATAGTGTACATGATTCTTCTTCCAGGGCGCGTGTGGGTCCCGAACCCCTGGAAGAGGTCCCACCGGAAGACTCGGGGGAAGAGTCTGCTGGAAATGACCTGCAGTTCCCGTTTTCAGTCATGGCGGGTGAGACGGAGGAGACCAGGGAAGAGGAGAGGCCGACAGCCGTCCACCTCCCCGTTTGCCGGATTTGGAAGTTCAGAAAGATGACTTCCAAAGCGAGCAAATAAAGGATCCTACCCTTTCTCAGGCTAGGACGAATGTAAAAGTGATAAATGTGGTACCCGTAGAACCTGGCTCTAGGCTGGCATATCCTTACATGGTCCTGGAGAATGATTTACTATATCATATAGAGAAAAAGGGGGAAGACACGGTGCAACTATTAGTCATGCCAAAACCCTACCGGCAGCAGGTGCTGGACCTGGCCCATGGACATGTGATGGGAGGTCACCTGGGAGTCCAGAAAACCACCGAAAGGATATTACACTGTTTTGTTTGGCCAGGCATGCATCACGATATTCGTGTATATTGTGAGTCTTGTCCTGACTGCCAAGCCTCTGCGCCTAAGCCCCGGTTCTGTAGCCCTTTGGTACCCCTACCTATTATTGAGGTCCCACTTGAGAGGATTGGGATGGATTTAGTTGGGCCCCTTCCACGGTCTGCACGTGGACACCAACATATCCTGGTCCTCTTGGATTATGCCACTCGTTACCCGGAGGCCATCCCTTTGCGTAACACGGCCACCAAGACGATTGCCAAGGAACTGGTGCATGTGTTTAGTCGGGTCGGTATACCAAAACAGATACTCACCGACCAGGGGACTCCCTTTATGTCCCAGGTAATGAAGGAGCTCTGCCGGTTGTTACAAATCAAACCATTACGCACATCCGTGTATCACCCTCAAACAGACGGGTTGATCGAACGGTTCAATAAAACTCTGAAGCAGATGCTGAGAAAGGCGATAGACAAGGATGGGAAGAACTGGGACTATTTACTTCCTTATTTGCTTTTTGCCATAAGGGAAGTGCCCCAGTCTTCCACGGGATTCTCGCCTTTCTAGTTATTGTACGCCCAACGTCCTCGCGGACTGTTAGACGTCGCCAAAGAAGCCTGGGAGGGTCAGGTCACTCCATTTAAAACGGTGATAGATCACGTATCCCAAATGCAGGACCGTATTGCGGCTGTTATGCCTATCGTCAAAGAACACATGATGCAGGCTCAAGGAGCACAAAAAAGAATCTATGATAGGGGCGCCAAGATCCGAACGTTTGCACCCAGAGATAGGGTGTTGATCCTGGTCCCCACGGTGGACAGTAAGTTCCTAGCAAAGTGGCAGGGCCCCTTTGAGATTAAGGAAAGAGTTGGTGAAGTAAACTACAAAGTATACCAGGCAGGTAAACGGAAACCTGAACAGGTTTTTCATGTAAATCTGATAAAACCCTGGAAAGATCGGTCTGCCTTGTCAGCGGAGCTGGCCCGTCCCGTCTGCCCGCATACCGTACCGGAGGTACGGGTTGCAGAGACTCTCTCGGAGCGGCAAAAGACTGAGGTCAGGCAGTTTCTACTTCACAACCAAAAGTTTTTCTCAGAAAAACCCGGGCAGACTACGCTAATGAAACATGACATCGTAACGGAACCTGGTGTCACAGTTCACGTGAAACCCTACAGAACTCCGGAAGCGTGCAGTGAAGCTGTTTCCCGAGAAGTGAAGGCAATGTTAGAGTTAGGTGTCATTGAGTAATCGCACAGTGCTTGGTCCAGCCCGATTGTGTTAATTCCTAAACCGGACGGTACCATCCGGTTCTGCAATGACTTCAGGAAACTGAATGCGGTCTCAAAATTTGATGCCTACCCTGTACCTCGGGTCGACGAGTTAATAGATCGGTTAGGAAAAGCCCGGTATATTATGACCCTAGACCTAACCAAGGGGTATTGGCAGATCCCTCTGGCGGAGGCTGCCAGAGAAAAGACGGCATTTGCTACGCCAGAAGGTTTATTTCAGTATGTGTATATGCCGTTTGGACTGCACGGAGCACCGGCGACCTTCCAGAGACTGATGGATCGAGTCCTGAGGCCACATAGGCAGTACGCTTCGGCCTGTTTGGATGACATTGTCATTTACAGCTTGGACTGGGAGACTCATCTCCAGAAAGTACAAGCTGTGATTGACGACCTGTGGGAGGCAGGTCTAACCGCGAACCCCAAGAAATGTCACATCGGGCTAGAAGAAGCCCGGTATTTGGGGTATGTAATTGGGAGGGTTATTGTTAAACCCCAGGTCGATAAAATTCAAGCGGTTCAGGACTTGCCGCAACCTGCCAACAAGAAGCAGGTGCAAGCCTTTCTGGGTATCGCTGGCTATTATTGTCGGTTCATACCCAATTTTGCAGCCATCGCTACCCCCTGACGGATCTTACCAAAGGGAAAGACTCTGTCATGATTAAATGGAATTTAGCGGCTGAAGAAGCCTTCCATAGCCTAAAACGGGCACTTTGCTCTCAACCCGTACTGGTGACTCTGGACTTCTGCAGCGAGTTTGTGGTACAAACGGATGCCTCTGATACCGGTATCGGGGCCGTACTGTCACAAGTGAGGCACAGAGTGGAACACCCAGTCCTCTATTTCAGCAGGAAGCTGAATAAACATGAGCAAAAGTATGCAGTTGTAGAAAAAGAGTGCCTAGCCATTAAGTGGGCCGAAAGTTCAGGCTGATCACTGACCATGCCCCTCTCAAGTGGATGCACTAGCACAAGGAACGGAATAGCTGGGTGACCCGTTGGTTCCTTGCCCTGCAGGCCTACACTTTTACGGTGGAGCACCGCCCAGGGGTACAGATGGGGAACGCAGATGCCCTGTCCCGAGTGCCCTGTTTGGCGGGTGTCATTGCTCGACTGGAGTGGTCTGAGCAGAGGGGGGGATATGTGAGAATCATGTGGGAATAGTGGATGAGGGCAGGTATATCTTGTCCAGATACCTTTCCTATGTGGCCTAGTCTGGTCAGTATCACACCTGGTTACTAGTGAATAATGGGAGGCGGATATAAAAGGATGCCAAGTGGTTGTGTGAGTGTCTCAGCCTGGGGACAGAGAGCCTGTCTGTGTGAGAGACACACGTGAATGAAAGCAGTGCCCACTGTAACTGTGGTTTGGCTGGACGGGAGAAGCCCGCCAGTTGGTAGTTAGGTTGTACCTTGTTTAGTTATTAGGATTTGTTTTATGTTTTTATTTCCTTTATGCATTGCTTTCCCCTTTAATAAACCTGAGCCAGTGCCAGTTATACCCGGACCCCGGCTGTGCGCCTGAGTTTCATGCTGAACACACGTGACCTTTGACCCCAGCAAAGGCGATCCCGGAGTGTTTTATCACACCTTGTACAGCATTTTATTGGGGTTATTTATCTATGGAGCTCATGCTGGTGGTGGTAAGGCTGGTAGTTTTGCTACCCCTACTGATGCGGGCATGGCAAGTGCTGCAAATGGCCTGTTTGGGGTTATCATCAGAGTCTTTAAAAAGCAACCAGACTCGGGAAAATCTAACCGAAGGAATGGCCACTTACGTCCTGTTGGTGTTTCCTCGCTCTGCATGTCCTCCTGCCAGGTTGGGTTAGTCACTATGTCATCCACAATCTCATCTTCCACATCCACACCCTGCTCCTCCTCCTGACTTTCCGGCAATTGTGTCTCATCATCATCCACCTCAGGTGACCGTGGCTGCTC
Source organism: Dendrobates tinctorius (assembly GCF_039654945.1). Classification (NCBI taxonomy): domain Eukaryota; kingdom Metazoa; phylum Chordata; class Amphibia; order Anura; family Dendrobatidae; genus Dendrobates; species Dendrobates tinctorius. The sequence goes on along the minus strand of NW_027362040.1, from coordinate 1,159,550 downwards.
AAAGATTTGTGCATCGCTACATGGAATATCATCTTGCCCTGCTTCAAGTGGAGCGGGCGAGAGGCACGAATCTCCAAATGGATAACTGAACAGCTCTTCGGAGTGTCCAAGTGTGGTATCAGTTGTCTCAGGGCACTCGGCATGGTGAGGGGAAGGAGGATCAGGGTGAGTAATATCTGGTCCACAGTCATGGCTACTCAGACTTGACCGTGTGGAAGACATGGTGGTGGTGGTGGCTAAGTGACTGGAAGCATTAAAAAAGACATCAACAAACTGGAGCAAGTTCAGAAAAGAGCGACCAGAATGGTGACCGGTCTGCAAACCCTGTCTTATGAGGAAAGGTTGCAGGATTTGGGAATGTTTAGTTTGCAAAAGAGAAGACTGAGAGGAGACTTAATAGCTGTCTACAAATATCTAAAGGGCTGTCACATTGTAGAAGGATCAACTTTATTCTCATTTGCACAAGGAAAGACTAGAAGCAATGGGATGAAACTGAATGGGAAGAGACACAGATTAGATATTAGAAAAAACTTTTTGACAGTTAGAGTGATCAATGAGTGGAACAGGCTGCCACGAGAAGTGGTGAGTTCTCCTTCAATGGAAGTCTTCAAACAGAGGCTGGACAGACATCTGACTGGGATGATTTAGCGAATCCTGCTTTGAGCAGGGGGTTGGACCAGATGGCCCAGGAGGTCCCTTCCAACTCTACGATTCTATGATTCTATGATTCTATGATTCTATGATTCATTATCCGCTATCCAACCAACAACCGTTTCACATTGCTCTGGATTCAAGAGTGGTGTGGTGCAGTCCCCTAGAAACCTGGACAGGAAGATCGAGCGCGCAGATGTGGGTCTTTGCTGTGGCCCACTTTCTGCTTGACCACGGCCTCGTCCTCTGCATGCACCATCAGCATCACGTCCACTTCCCCGTTCCTTGCCCCTTGCCTTGCCCATTTTAAATGGACTACTGAAATATTTAAAAACCTCAATACAAATGGATTTCTTGTCAGAGAAATTAGAAAAATTAGATGTCTTAAGTAGGCCTGCAAAGCAAACAATTTTCCAGCACAGATACACCAGGCCTCAGCCTGAGATAACAGACTGTATTAATTTTTTAGTATTTTTTGGATACAAAAGACTGCTGGATATAACGACTGTGACAGCCAGGCCCAATAAAGCAAAGCAACGATAAGAGTTGGTACAAAGATACCGCACAAAAAAATGGGTGGCCTTTTGAATTTTTTTTTGCCCTAAATACTGCTTTATTGACGCAAAACTAACAGCCTGGCACAAAAGAGAAAAAAGCCGTAAACTGGCCAAAATTTCACCACGCACAGATAAGAGCTGGCATGAAGATTCCGCACCAAAAAATGGGTGGCCCTTTTTTTGGCCTAAATACTGCTTTATTGAAGCAAAACTAACAGCCAGGCAAAAAAGCCGTAAACTGGCTAAAATAACACCACGCACAAATAAGAGCTGGTACAAAGATACCGCACCAAAAAATGGGTGGCCTTTTTTTTGGCCTAAATACTGCTTTATTGAAGCAAATACAACAGCCAGGCACAAAAGAGATAAAAGCGGTAAACTGACCAAAATTTCACCATGCGCAGATAAGAGCTGGCACAAAAATACCTCACCAAAAATGTGTGGCCTTTTTTTTGCCTAAATACTGTTTTATTGAAGCAAAACTAACAACCAAGCAAAAAAGAGAAAACAGCCGTAAACTAGCCAAAATTTCACCACGCACAGATAAGAGCTGGCACGAAGATGCCGCACCAAAGAATGGGTGGCCTTTTTTGTCCTAAATACTGCTTTATTGAAGCAAAAATAACAGCCAGGCACAAGAGAGAAAAAAGACGTAAACTGGCCAAAATTTCACCACGCACAGATAAGAGCTGGCGCGAAGATACCCCACCAAAAAATGGGTGGCCTTTCTTTTGGCCTAAATACTGCTTTATTGAAGCAAAACTAACAGCCAGGCACAAAGGCACAAAAGAGAAAAAAGCCATAAACTGTCCAAAATTTCACCACGCACAGATAAGAGCTGGCACAAAGATACTGCACCAAAAAATGGGTGGCCTTTTTTTGGCCTAAATACTGCTTTATTAAAGCAAAAGCAGCAGCCAAGCACAAAAGAGAAAAAAGCTGTAAACTGGCCAAAATTTCACCATGCACAGATAAGAGCTGGCACAAAAATACCGCACCAAAACATGGTTAGCCTTTTTTTTTCTTTTTGGCCTAACTACTGCTTTATTGAAGCAAAACTAACAGCCAGGCAAAAAAGAGAAAAAAGCCATAAACTGGCCAAAATTTCAGCACGCACAGATATGATATATGCAATGCTCTATGTACACATATACATTGCCTGCAGACCTTGCAATGATGTGTATACAGCAACGTACACTCCCCTGCCTGCCTAACACTGGAACCTATATACTGCAGAATTAGTCCTTACAAGGACTGTTGGTTTAGCTGGATGTGAGTATTTAGGATGGTAGACACCACACTAACTGAGAAATGCCCAATTGTGACCCTATCAAGGCAGCCGCTGTCCCTACACTCTCTGAATCCGGAGCTGAATGTGGCGAGCAGGGCGGCGTCCTGTCCCTTATACCCCTGATGATGCTGTGCGGCCAGCCAATCAATGCACAACCACAAGAAAGATGGCTGCGGCATTTCATGGCCTGGCAGACAATCCCTGCACTGTGATTGGGTCTTTAAAGTCCGCCAAAGTTGCTGGATGGAGACTCGAGTTCCCACCAAGTAATCCCGGAAATACTCGGTGCTCCCCGAGTACACCAAGCACAGTGATACTCAGGCGAGTACCGAGTAGTGGCAAGCACGTTCACTCATCACTATGTGGTATCTCCGTGCCAGCTCATATCTGTGCGTGCTCAAAGTTTAGCCAGTGTATGGCGGTTTTCTTTTTTTTGGCCTGGCTGTCACTGTAGTTAAATAAAATAGTATTTAGCCCCCCCCAAAAAAAAAAAATACAGGCCACACATTTTTTGGTGTGGTATCTCCGTGGTAGCTCATATCTGTGTGTGCTCAAAGTTTTGCCAGTTTACAGCGGTTTTCTTTTTTCGTCTTCGGTGAAACTGTACTTATATACAGCACTAAGCTGCATTATTTTAAAAAACAGGCCACATTTTACAGTGGGGTCTATCTGTATTCAAGTTACACTGCTCAAGAAAATAAAGGGAACACTTAAACAACAGAATATAACTCCAAATGAATCAAACTTCTGTGAAATCAAACTGTCCACTTAGGAAGCAACACTGATAGACAAGCAATTTCACATGCTGTTGTTCAAATGGAATAGACAACAGATGGAAATTATTGACAATTACCAAGACACCTTCAATAAAGGAGTGGTTCTGCAGGTGGTGACTACAGACCACATCTCAGTACCAATGCTTTCTGGTTGATGTTTTGGCCACTTTTGAATGTTGGTTATGCTTTCACACTCATGGCAGCATGAGATGAACTCTACAACCCACACAAGTGGCTCAGGTAGTGCAGCTCATCCAAGATGGCACATCAATGCGAGCTGTGGCAAGAAGGTTTGCTGTGTCTGTCAGCATAGTGTCCAGAGCCTGGAGGTACTATCAGAAGACAGGTCAGTACACCAGGAGACATGGAGGGGTTTTTTAGGAGGGCAACAACCCAGCAGCAGGACCGCCACCTCCGCCTTTGTGCAAGGAGGAACAGGATGAGCACTGCCAGAGCCCTGCAAAATGACCTCCAGCAGGCCAAAAATGTGCATGTGTCTGTCGGTTAGAAACTGACTCCATGAGGATGGTCTGAGTGCCCGACGTCCACAGATGGGGGATGTGCTCACAGCCCAACACCGTGCAGGACGCTTGGCATTTGCCACAGAACACTAGGATTGGCAAATTATTATTATTATCATTATTATACATTTATAAAGCGCCATTTATTCCATGGTGCTTAACATGTGAAAAGAGGAAATATAGACAAGTACAATAAACATGAGCAATACAAGACACACATAAGTACAGAAGGAGAGAGTACCCTGCCCGCAAGTGCTCACATTCTACAGGAATGGGTGAGGATACACTAGGAGAGGGTAAAGCTGGTTGTGCGGTGGTTCAGTAGACCGAGGATCATCGCAGGCTGTAGGCTTGTTGGAACAGATGGGTCTTCAGGTTCTTCTTGAAGGTTTCCGTTGTTGGTGAGAGTCTGGTGTGTTGCAGCAGAGAGTTCCAGAGTATGGGGGAAGCACGGGAGAAGTCTTGTATGCGGTTGTGGGAAGAAGAGATGAGGGGGGAGTGGAGAAGGAGATCTTGAGAGGATCGAAGGTTGCGTGCTGGTAGGTACCAGGAGACCATGTCACAGATGTATGGAGGAGACAGGTTGTGGATGGCTTTGTATGTCATGGTTAGGATTTTGAACTGGAGCATCTGGACAATAGGAAGTCAGCGAAGGGCCTGGCATAGGGGGGAGGCTGGGGAATAGAGGGGAGAAAGGTGGATTAGTCGGGCAGCAGAGTGTAGGATGGACTGGAGTGGTGCCAGAGTGCTGGAGGGTAGGCCAGAGAGTAGGAGGTTGCAGTTTTCGAGGAGCGGGATGATAAGGACGTGCACTAGTGTTTTTGGGGTTGCACGGTTGAGGAATGCACGGATCCGGGAAATATTTTTCAGTTTGAGGCGGCAGGAAGAGGCAAGGGCTTGGATATGTGGTTTGAAAGAGAGGGCAGAGTCAAGGATCGCCCCAAGGCATCAAGCGTGCAGGACTGGGGAAAGCGAGCAGCAATTGACATTGATGGATAGGTCTGGTGGAGGGGTAGAGTGAGATGGGGGAAAGATGATGAATTCTGTTTTGTCCATGTTCAGTTTGAGAAAGCGAGCAGAAAAGAAGGCTGAAATGGCAGACAGACATTGTGGGATTTTGGTCAGTAAGGAGGTGAGGTCGGGTCCAGATAGGTAGATCCGTGTGTCATCAGCATAGAGACACTAAATGTTTGGTCTGTTAGGTATGATGAGATCCAGGATAGGGCCAAGTCTGTGATGCCAAGAGATGAGAGAATCTGTAGCAGGAGGGAATGGTCCACGGTGTTGAAGGCAGATGACAGGTCCAGGAGAAGGAGGACAGAGTAGTGTCGCTTGCTCTTGGCGGTTAGTAGGTCGTTAGTGACTTTAGTTAGGGCAGTTTCAGTTGAGTGATGCGGTCGGAAGCCAGATTGTAACCGGTCAAAGAGGGAACAGGAGGAGAGGTGGGAGGACAGTTCAAGATATACATGCTGTTCTAGTAGTTTTGAGGCGTAAGGGAGAAGAGATATCGGGTGATAGTTAGACACAGAGGATGGGTCGAGGGAGGGCTTTTTGAGGATGGGTGTGATTGAGGCATGTTTGAAGGATGAGGGGAAGACACCATTTGTAAGTGAAAGGTTGAAGAGATGTGTTAGAGTTGGGATGAAGACTGTGGCAAAGTTAGGGATGAGGTGGGACGGGAGTGGGTCAAGCGCACAAGTGGTGACGTGTGATCTTGACAGAAGGGTGGAGAGCTGACCTTCTGTCATGGTGGAGTAGCTGGCTTTGGAAGAACAGGGCTGAGCGGCTAAGAAGGGCATTGGGGGCTGCGGGCCAAAGCTTTCTCTGATCGTATCGATCTTCTGCTTAAAGAAGGAGGCAAAGTCTTCAGCAGAAATGAGAGGAGAGGGAGGAGGTGCTGTGGGACGGAGTGCAGAATTGAAAGTGTTGAAAAGCTGTTTAGGGTTGTGAGACAGTGAGGATATGAGGGATGCAAAGGGATGCTAATTCGCCACTGGCGCCCTGTGCTCTTCACAGATGAAAGCAGGTTCACACTGAGCACATGTGACAGACGTGACAGAGTCTGGAGATGCCGTGGAGAGTGATCTGCTGCCTGCAACTCCTTCAGCATGACCGGTTTGGCAGTGGGTCAGTAATGGTGTGGGGTGGCATTTCTTTGGAGGGCAGCACAGCCCTCCATGTGCTCACCAGAGGTAGCCTGACTGCCATTAGGTACCGAGATGAGATCCTCAGACCCCTTGTGAGACCATTTGCTGGTGCGGTTAGCCCTGGTTTCCTCTTAATGCAGGACAATGCCAGACCACATGTGGCTGGAGTGTGTCAGCAGTTCCTGCAAGCAAGATGAAGGCATTGAAGCTATGGACAGGCCCGCCTGTTCCCCAGACCTGAATTTGATTGAGCACATCTGGGACATCATGTCTCGCTCCATCCATCAACGTCACGTTGCACCACAGACTGTCCAGGAGTTGGTGGATGCTTTAGTCCAGGTTTGGGAGGAGATCCCTCAATCCCTCAGGAGACCATCCGCCACCTCATCAGGAGCATGCCCAGGCGTTGTACAGTAGGGAGGTTATACAGGCACGTGGAGGCCACACACAATGCTGAGCATCTTTTCCTTGTCATGAGACATTTCCACTGAAGTTGGATCAGCCGGTAATTTGATTTTTCATTTTGATTTTGAGTATCATTCCAAATCCAGACCTCCATGGGATATTCATTTTGATTTACATTGATAATTGTTAGGTTTTATTGCTCTGAATACATTCCACTATGCAATGAATAAAAATTTGCAACTGGAATATTTTCTTCAGAGATATCTAGGATGTGGTATTTTAGTGTTCCCTTTAATTTTTTTGAGCAGTGTATATTTATGAAACTTCATCTCACAAAGAGTTTGAAATTCTTATCTATCATCAACAGTCACAAGCAAGGACATATATTGTATATGCCATAAATCTCTCTCAGATTATCTCCAATTATTTTGGAAACACAAAAACATTTAAATATAATTTACAACACTTCCCTTTTCCGGTTAAGTCACAGAGAAAATAACCATACTGCCTAATTAACACATACCTTTCCATCAGACTAAACACTAGTCACATTCCAGCATTGTTTAACATGTACTATACATTAACACTTGTCAATGCACTAGATACCCATTAATCCACTTCTTTTCACATACTCCGATCATATTTTTACATATTCGGACTATCCTTAGGCCCTCCCTCTTTTTGTTAGCACATTCTGTGGCTAACACACAACTATTCAGTCCCGGACACGTCAGCTGGAGTGATATTCAGGTTTTGGGGATTATGGACTGTGGCTCCAAGAACTGTAAGGGTGTGTGCACACTAGGGTGACCGCAAAAAATCGATGTCGGAATTTTGTCCGTCTGGACCCCACAAAACGATTCCCCTTTCCAGATATTGAGATAGCCAAAATTTGAGCTAGATCAAACGACGTTAACCCGTGCCGCTCGTCGCTCAAAGTTTGAAAAAATCCAAATTGAGGTATTTTAAGATTTAGGTATTTTGCATAGTCTGTTAGACTATAAAGAATGTGACAACAACATTGCAGAAATAGCCCTGACCAAATTTTCGAACCATTTGTGGTATTTGAATGCAGAGTTGGTGGGATTATCGTTTTTTGATCCCACCATTACAGACAATGAAAAGTTGTTAATGGCTAATAAATTGCTGCAATGTTGTTGTCACATTCTTTATAGTCTAACAGACTATGCAAAATACCTAAATCTTAAAATACCTCAATTTGGATTTTTTCAAACTTTGAGTGACGAGCGGCACGGGTTAACGTCGTTTGATCGAGCTCAAATTTTGGCTATCTCAATATCTGGAAAGGGGAATCGTTTTGTGGGGTCCAGACGGACAAGATTCCAACATTTTTCCCCCCCATATGAGATCCGGTCACCCTAGTGCACACGCTGCAGAATGGTCTGCGGATTTTTCCGCGCGGATCTAATAAAATCCGCAGGTAAATCCGTAGGTCAGAAGACCTGCGGTTTATCTGCAGATTAGCCTGCGGGTTTGCCCTGCGGTTTATCAATTCTACAATGGAGCAGATGGTAAACCGCAGCAGAATCCGCAGAAAGAATTGACATGTCAATTCTTTCTGCGGATTTGAAACCGCAGCAAATCCACGCGGAAAATTCCTCAGCATCTGCACTGCGGTTTCCATTTTCCATTCATTTTAATGGTACTGTACACTGCAGCTGATTCTGCTGCAGTTCCGCAGGGCCAAATCCGCTGCGGATCCGCAGCAGAATCCGCAGCATGTGCATACACCCTAAGATTCATCCAAAGTCAGAAGTTCCTGAGATGTAAGCAGCGTTGGGGAGATTCAAAAGGAAAACATAAAAATGTTATTTAAGCAAACTCTATGGCTATGGTGGTTTATTTTATCCCTAAAAATAATCTGCATGAATTTATATAAATACTGTATATCCAAGCACAGAAATTTGACATGAAAAATCATTGCCAACTCATACAGAAAAGATTATCGTAAGACTGTCTCTATTTTTCATAGTTGTCCATAAATTCAGTTCTGGTGATTTCTACATGGCTAAGATGGAAGACAATTAGCCTCAAAACTATGTGAAATTGACCTCCACAGTACACTCCCGGACTTGTTATCTAAAAACATTCTGCCTTAAAGAACTTAAAATACACTGTGTATATATATATATATAAGTGCAGATTATGTAAAATCAGAAAGTGAAATTATGTTTAACCCCTTTGCTGCGTCCCCCAAAGCATCACAACATTTACTATAACATCATTTGACAAATAAGAAGATATTAGCACTTTTATTTGCTTTAACACTTTTAAAGCGCTCCCCATATAAGTCACAGACTGCAGTCATTTTGTAAAAATGAAACAGAGGGACCAGAATATAGGAATAGTATAAGGATCATTAAACAGAGGACACCAGGAATGTTGACAAATACATTTGACTATACAGTCAACTTCTCAGTGTGGAACGTTTAAATACATGGACCGAATGACAGCATGATGCGATCGCTGATGGGTAAACTTTGACTGATTGGTGATCGTTTGACTACGTGTTTACAAACTACTAGATTGCTCAGTGGGCATAGGCTGCCATGGTTCTTGGCAGTGCTGGTCCTGGTTACACAGGACAATACACTGATGACCTTTTATAATGCACAAAAGATCATTTCTCATGATGAACGAGCATTTTGTTCATTCATAGGGTGATCGGCAGCAAGTTTACACTGCAAGATAATTGTGAAACAGTCGTTTTTAACAAACCTTGGTCACGATCAATGTGTTACCAAGGTTTTGTCCCTATGACAATTTTGAGTGTTCCTGATAGATTTTTTCATGCTGATTTCAGAAATGACTTCAGATTTTTTTCACGCAAGGATTTTGAGAAATGATACAAAACATTATAATATTTTGTTATAATTCTAAAAACTCATATATGAACTTTTATATTCTGAATTATAATTCTAAAAACTCATATATGAACTTTTATATTCTGAATTTTCCACTGAAATAACATAAATCGCTTATCTACACATATGCAAGCACTTATTATATGAATTCCGTGCAAGAGCAGTGAATCATTCGGCTGACCGTGTATGGAGCATACCACATCTCCTGGGCAGGGTAGGAATCAAAAGACAATACTGACATACTTAGAGCATGGCTGAATGGATCACGACCTTCAATGCCGTTCGCTGTCCCAATGATATGGAGAGAGCAGAGAGATCATGTAACAGATTGCTATTTTCTGCCTTACAAATGTGACAGAATATTCAGCAAAGAACAAGAAATCAATACAATATCTCAATCTTCCTTCAGCCATAAGACCAGTGCCACATGAAGAAAATCTTTGCCCCAAAGTATGAAACAATGGAGGATGACGAAGATGAACTAACAATGTCAGTGGAAAGCGAAACTGCTGCAGACCCAGACTTTGAGCCTTCTGCATCTAATCCACATCTGTTCAGTTAAGCTGATCTGAGTGACTTGGTCAGAGATTTGAAATTGTCAAAGAGGCAGGCAGAATTATTGGGATCAAGGCTACAAGAACAGAATCTCTTATTACCAGGAACAAGAGTTTCTGTTTTTTGCAGTTGTCAAGAAGACCTTAATCAATTTTTGAACCATGCCAACAATTTAACCTTTTGCAACAACGTCTTGGGGTTGTTTGGTCCTCTTGGATACGAACATGACCTGAAGGAATGGCGACTGTTCATTGACTCATCAATTTTAAGTCTGAAGGCTGTTTAACTACACAATGGTAACATCTATCCTTCTATACCTTTTGGACATGCCGTACACATAAAAGAAACGTATGAGAATATGGAGTTACTGTTGACCCACATTAATTATAGAAATTGTAACTGGAACATATGTGATGATCTAAAAGTTGTTGCACTTCTTCTTGGACTGCAGCTTGGCTATACCAAGTATTGTTGTTTTATTTGTGAGTGGGACAGTCGTGCACAAGAAATGCACTATTTCAGAAAGGACTGGCCACTCCGCAAAAACCTGGTTGCTGGACAGAAGAATGTTAAACATAATCCTCTCATTGATCCAGCAAAGAAATTTCTCCCTCCTTTGCATATTAAACTTGGGCTTATGAAGAATTTTAACAAAGCAGTGAACAAAGAATCGGAAGCCTTTTCTTACTTGCAACAGAAATTTCCAAGAATAAGTGATGCAAAGATTAAAGAAGGTATTTTTAATGGCCCACAGATCACAGATATAATGAATGACAGTAGCTACTGTATGATGGTCTTTTGTAAGGTGCTGAACAAGTGGCATGGAGAGCCTTTAAAGATTTGACCTTCAACTTCCTTGGCAACAGCAGGGCATAGAACTTTGAACAACTCGTGGACAACATGCTCACAGCATATAATTTGATTAAGTACAATATGTCAATAAGAATGCATTTTCTACATTCTCACTTGGACTTTTTTCCAGCCAATCTTGGTGCCGTTAGTGATGAACACGGTGAAAGATTTCACCAAGACACTGCGCTGATGGAGAAAAGGTACCAGGGAACGTGGAGTACGTCAATGCTGGCTGACTATTGCTGGAATCTTATTCAAGAAGCATCTGACATGGATTATAAACGAAAGTCGCCTGCAAAACGCTTTTGAACAATTGCTTTTGCTACTGACATCGATGCACATTTATATAGTGTCTCGGACGTCATAATGTAGACTATAAACTTTTTTTTCTTAACCCTTACTACCAGCTGATGGAATAGTACATCAGCTGGCAGTATCCCCCCCTTTGAGCTCGGCTTCGGCGGTGAGCCCACCTCAAAGCCGCGACAAGTCAGCTGTTTTTAACAGCTGACATGTGCCCGCAATAGGCGCGAGGGGAATCGTGATCCGCCCATGCCTATTAAGTAGTTAAATGCCGCTGTCAAACTCTGACCGCAGGCATTTAAATGCACTTCCAGACTCCGGTCCGGAAATACGCACAGTGTTGAACCCCGTCACATGATTGGGGGTCATCGCTGCATTGCCATCACAACCAGAGGTCTCCTTGCTATGAGCGCCACCCTGTGGTCGGTGCTCAAAGGAAGCCTGTAATTCTGCTGCATTAGGTGATCTGAGCATCACCTCCATGTAGCAGAGATGATTGTGCTATGGCAGCTTCTAGCCTCCTATGGAGGCTATTGAAGCATGCCAAAAGTTTAAAAAAAAGTGTTTAAAAATATTAAAAAATAAACATAAAAGTTCAAATCACCCCCCTTTCGCCCTAATCAAAATAAAACAATAATAAAAATCAAACCTACACATATTTGGTATCGACGCAATCAGAATTGTCCGATCTATCAATTAAAAAAAAAATTAACCTGATCGCTAAACGGTGTAGCGATAAAAAAACCAAAACGCCAAAATTACGTTTTTTGGTCGCCACAACATTGCATTAAAATGCAATAACGGGCAATCAAAAGAATGTATCTGCACAAAAGAGGCATCAGTAAAAACGTCAGCTCGGCAAGCAGAAAATAAGCCTGCACCCAACCCGAGATCACGAAAAATGGAGACGTTACGGGTTTCAGAAAATTGCACAATTTTTTTTTTAGCAAAATTTCACATTTTTTTCACCAGTTAGATAAAAGAGAACCTACACATGTTTGGTGTCTATGAACTTGTAATGACCTGGAGAATCATAATGGCAGGTCAGTTTTAGCATTTAGTGAACCTAGCAAAAAAGCCAAACAAAAAACTAGTGTGGGATCGCATTTTTTTTGCAATTTCACCACACTTGGAATTTTTTCCCATTTTCAAATACACGCCATGGTAAAACCAATGGTGTTGTTTAAAAGTACAACTTGTCCCGCAAAAAATAAGCCCTCACAAGGCCATATTTATGGAAAAATACAAAAGTTATGGCACTGGAAAAAGGGAGTGAAAAACGAAAACGAAAAATCGAAAAAAGCTCCGGTCATTAATGGGTTAAAAACCTTACGTGATACAGACTTTTGGAGCACATATTTGTGTTCAGCATATCAAAATCTATAAGATACAATACAATGTTCTCAGGAGACAAGAACTTCCCTGAAATTTGTTAACTTCCAGTGTAAATACCCTTTAAGACATTCTCCTTAAAGATTGTTCAGCACAGTGGCTCACTAGTTAGCACTGTTACTTTTCCAACACTTGGGTCCTGGGTTCAAATCCCACCAAGAACAATATCTGCAAGGAGTTTGTGGGTTTCCTCCCAAGACATGCTGATAAATAAATTAGATTGTGAGCCGTAATTGGGATTTTGACGATGACGTCTTTAAACTGCTGTGAAATATGATGGCGCAATATACTGTAAGTAAAATAAACACATCTGTGTTCCAATTTTTTTTTTTGCTATGCTTAAGATGGTAATAGCCTTTTATAATTATTTTGTGGTTTGGAAATGACCACTGAATGGCTGGAAACAAGCTGATTGGCAGTTGTCGAATGGTCTGTCTTAAGGCCCTTTTACATTTAGCGATGTACCAGCGATCCGACCCGGTCAGGATCGCTGGTGCATCGCTAAATGATCGCTAGTGAGCTTTCACACAGAAAGATCTCACAGCGATGCAGCAGCGACGCAGCACACGATACTCACCTTTCACACACAGCGATCCTGACATCCTCCCGCCCGCCTCCACGCGTCGCTCGTCGTCACAGCAGGAAGCCGATGACGAGAAATGGAGCCGGACATTCTCGTGCGATCAGCGATGGACAGCGGGGGAGCCGGTCGGAGGTAAGTATCACACATAGCGATATCGCTAGCAATATCGCTGCTGCGTCACAAAATAAACCCACTTAAGGTCAACCATATCTCTTTGCACACAGAACAATTATTAATACCATTGTTCTGTGTGTATAGAATATCATCATTATCAGCAGCACATCACACAGGACAATGTGCTGTCAATAATATCTTTATTGCCAGCATGAAGGACCCAGTAACCAGCATTTAACTTATTTGTTGGGTGATTGGCATCATTATTACACAAGCCGATAATCGGCGAACAAGCAAAGAGTATTCGTTCTTGGTTATCAGCTTCTTACATGTTTTCCCAGATTGCCATGGGCCCTGAAGACCAGGTACTCATCCTCTATGCAGATGTACCTTGTGCTGACGGCTGTGGAGGATCCCACTTGTTGGTGCATCACATCTAGAGGCACTGCATGGGTTACTGAGCCCTCCACTGCAGATTACAGGTGATTGCTGTAACCCCTGTTAATAGCTTATCATTATTGGATATTTCTAACATAAAACAAAATTCTTAAGAGGACATTTGATGTGTATTGTAAATGTAATGGCCCTATTACGATAGGGATGATCAAAGTCACAGCTGAAGTCTAGATTTATTACCTAGACTATACTATACCGAATGAAGCTTTGATACAGAATTAATTTGATTAAGTTTACAGTAAATCTGTTCTTTACTTATTTTTTCACACAATTAAGATCTGTAAAAAAAGACCAATAATCTGGAAAATATGCTCTCTAATGTGCCATTCATAATAACATAGTATTTAAGGTTGAAGGGCGACTTTAAGTCCATATAGTTCAACCCATAGCCTAACATGTTGATCCAGAGGAAGACAAAAAAAACCCAATGTTTCAAACACTGAGCTTCACATTGGGGAAAAAAATTCCTTCCCGACTCCACATTCGGCAATCAGACTAGCTCCCTGGATCAACGCAATATTAAGGAAACTAGTGTATATACCCTGTAATATTATACTTTTCAAGAAAGGCATCCAGTCCCTTCTTAAATTTTAGTAGGGAATCACTCATTACAACATCATATGGCATAGAGTTCCATAGTCTCACTGCTCTTACAGTAAAGAATCCGCGTCTGCGAGTATGCTTAAACCTTCTTTCCTCCAGACGTAGAGGATGCCCCCTTGTCCCTGTCACAGGTCTAAGAGTAAAAAGATCATTAGAAAGATGCTCACTCTTACCGATAAGGGGCTAAAAAGGAAATACCCCCCCAAAATGTGGAAAAGAATACTCTGCATAACGTAATTGTAACTCGTACGCTTGTAATATTGCCACACTGCTCACGTGCATGTGTTTTGCCATAAGAGATAATTAAGTCCTAATGTTAGTGCGAAGTTGCTTTGCAATGTGCTGAGACAGTAACACTCTCACTGTCATTAACACTACAGCCTCACCTTCTGTAGGAGTCACAGAGGCAGATCCCAGTTAACGATTACTGTGTAGGACAGGATTAGGGACAAATGAGGCTACTGTGCAGTTGTGCATAGCTGCTGCTGCTGCATGAACACCGAGTGACATCACCGTGGTCTCCTGTAAGATGTTGAGAACTCCTCCTTTTCATCCTGCCTCCTATTTAAAAGCACCTTTTCCCCATCTAATCTCCTGTTAAGCCCTTGAAGGAGTCAAATCTGGACATCTGTGGATTTAGTCCGGTGAGTTTTGACACTGTATTTATTTTTTCCTTTTCATTATCCAGCCCGGCTGGGCTAGCAGCCACTCAGCCGTATGTGAGCAATTAATATGTATGAGTTTGCACAATAATATACTGTACTTATTATGTATACTATTATCTATCGGTCACAATCACAACTCACATGGCTATGTATACTAGATTTTCTCAATGTGATATAGGGTATTGGAAAAGTGAAATTGCCCCTAATCCTTTGCATCTCTAACTTTTTTGTTCACTTCTCCTAGGTCCAATGGCAGATTACGCGCCTTATGTAAAGGATAAATTGACTTTTTCACTGTGGGACTATGGGGTATTTGCTGCAATGCTCCTGGGATCAACAGGCATTGGACTGTTCTATGCTTTGGCGCGTGGGGGACAGAAGACATCAGATGACTTCTTTACAGGAGGTAGAAGCATGTCGGCATTACCCGTAGGATTGTCCTTATCTGCTAGCTTTATGTCTGCTGTGCAAGTGCTTGGGGTTCCAGCTGAAGCTTATCGATACGGTGCCAAGTTCCTTCTGATGTGTCTGGGTCAGTCATTAAACAGTGCCCTGACTGCCTACATCTTTATGCCAATGTTCTACCGACTAGGTATCACCAGTACATACCATGTAAGTTATATCATTTATTTCAGTTCTGCAAGCAGATTAATGATTTCATCGTTCATGCATGAAACAATAGGCACGGTATCTGGATTTGCTTTCTTTATTTCCACTTCTTCAGCTACCGACTACACATTTCTTGCACAATAAAAACTCCTGACAATGTTTCTCTATCTTCAAAACAGTATTTGGAACTGAGGTTTGCGAAAAGTGTTCGTCTCTATGGCTCTATTCAGTTCCTTGTGGCAACTGTAAGTACATATTTTTAATAAAAGAACACAAATTACATACACGGCAGAATTGCTGATATTAATCTGTTCTGTTTCTTCTGCAGATGTTATACACAGGCATTGTCATCTATGCGCCTGCACTAATACTCAATCAAGGTACCATACTTACAATATTGTCTATACATTAGCACCAATTATAGATCCTTAATTCAAAATCTTTCTTTCTTCATTTCTTTCTTTAGTCACGGGGCTGGACCTCTGGGCATCTCTGTTTTCTACTGGAATAATATGCACATTTTATACATCAGTGGTAAGAATAAAAAACATAGCTTCATCATCGCTTTTGATGGTAATAGGTTGGCAGTTCTAAGTCAGAAATGTTATCATTTTTACCAGACCAATAGCTATTCATGCTGTGCTGCTTTTTCCAGCATGACAGACAACTTTAAGGAAATCCAAAAGACCCGATTATAGGTCAATGGGTTCAGTATGCACTAGTGATGTCCATCATGTTTTGCAGGAGTGGGGAATCTTTTTTTCCGACAAGGGCCATTTGCATATTTATACCATCATTCGAGGGCCACATAAAATTATCAATTTAACCCCTTAGCGACAGAGCCAGTTTGCAGCTTAATGACCAGGCCAATTTTTACAATTCTGACCACTGTCCCTTTATGAGGTTATAACTCTGGAACGCTTTAATGGATCCCGCTGATTCTAAGAATGTTTTTTCATGACATATTGTACTTCATGTTAGTGGTAAAATTTCTTCGATAAGTCTTGTGTTTATTTATGAAAAAAACGGAAATTTTGCAAAAATTTTGAAAATTTTGCAATTTTAAAACTTTAAATTTTTATGCCCTCAAATCAGAGAGATGTGTCACACAAATTTCTTAATAAATAACATTTCCCACATGTCTACTTTACATCAGCACAATTTTGGAAGCAAAATTTTTTTTTGTTAGGAAGTTATATTTCTCATTTTTACAACAAAATTTACAAAACCATTTTTTTAGGGACCACATCATATTTAAAGTCATTTTGAGGGGTGTACATGACAGAAAATACCCAAAAGTGACACCATTCTAAACACTAGACCCCTCAAGGTGCTCAAAACCACATTCAAGAAGTTTATTAACCCTTTAAGTGCTTCACAGGAACTAAAGCAATGTGGAAGGAAAAAATTAACATTTAACTTTTTTTTGCAAAAAATTTACTTCAGAACCAATTTTTTTATTTTCACAAGTGTTAAAAGAGAAAATCAACCACAAAATTTGTTGTACAATTTCTCCTGAATACGCTGATACCCTATATGTGGGGGTAAACCACTTTTTCAGCACACGGCAGAGCTCGCAAGGGATGGAGCGCCGTTTGACTTTTTCAACGCAGAATTGGCTGGAATTGACATCGGATGCCATGTTGCGTTCGGAGAGCCCTTAATGTGCCTAAACAGTTGAAACCTCCAACAAGTGACCCCATTTTGGAAACTAGACCCATTAAGGAACTTATCTAGATATGTGGTGAGCACTTTGAACCCCCAAGGGCTTCACAGAAGTTTATAACGTAGAGCCGTGAAAATAAGAAATCTATTTTTTTCCACAAAAATGATCTTTTCGCCCCCAAATTTTTATTTTTTACAAGGGTAACAGGAGAAATCATACCCGCACAGTTGTTATGCGATTTGTCCTGAGTACGTCGATACCCCAGATGTGGGGGGGAACCACTGTTTGGGCGCATGGGAGAGCTCGGAAGGGAAGGAGTGCCATTTTGGAATGCAGACTTTGATGGAATGGTCTGCGGGCATCATGTTGCGCTTGCAGAGCCCCTGATGGGCCTAAACAGTGGAAACCTCCCTCAAGTGACCCCATTTTGGAAACTAGACCCATTAAGAAACTTATCTAGATGTGTGGTGAGCACTTTGAACCTTCAAGTGCTTCACAGAAGTTTATAACGTAGAGCCGTGAAAATAAAAAAGCCATTTTTTTCCACAAAAATGATCTTTTCGCCCCCAAATTTTTATTTTTACAAGGGTAACAGGAGAAATCATACCCGCACAGTTGTTATGCGATTTGTCCTGAGTACGCCGATATCCCATATGTGGGGGGGAACCACTGTTTGGGCGCATGGGAGAGCTCGGAAGGGAAGGAGTGCCATTTTGGAATGCAGACTTTGATGGAATGGTCTGCGGGCATCATGTTGCGCTTGCAGAGCCCCTGATGGGCCTAAACAGTGGAAACCCCCCACAAGTGACCCCATTTTGGAAACTAGACCCCCTAAGGAACTTATCTAGATGTGTGGTGAGCACTTTGAACCCCCAAGCGCTTCACAAAAGTTTATAAACGCAGAGCCATGAAAATAAAAAGTCTTTTTTTATTTCCACAAAAGTGATTTTTTTAGACCCCAATTTTTAGACCCCCAAAGTTGGCAAATAGTGGAAACCCCTCAATTCTTGCTCCAACCCTAACCCCAACACACCCCTAACCCTAATCCCAACCCTAACCCTAATCCCAACCCTAATCCCTAATCCTAATTCTAACCCTAATTCTAGTTCGCCCTAACCCTAATTCTAACCCTAGTCGTGACCCGAGCCCTAACCCTAGCCCAGCCCTAGCCCTAGCACAACCCTAACCCTAACCCTAGCCTAACCCTAGCCCTAACCCTAACCCTAGCCCAACCCTAACCCTAGCCCAACCCTAACCCTAACCCTAGCCCAACCCTAACCTTAACCCTAGCCCTAACCCTACCCTAACCCTAGCCCTAACCCTAGCCCTAATCCTACCCTAACCCTAACCCTAATGGAAAACTGAAAAAAAAAATATTTTCTTTATTTCATTATATTGGCCTATATAAGGGAGTGATAAACAGGGGGGTTATGTACTATTTTTTTTATTTTGATCACTATGATCGTTTATCATAGTGATCAAAATAATGAATGGAATCTGCCAGCCGGAGCCGGCAGATTCCCGGCGGGCGCACTGCGCATGCGCCCGCCATTTTCAAGATGGCGACGCCCATCGGAGGATGCCGGCGGGACGTGGGACCACCGGGAGGGGACGGAGGGCCACGGAGAGGTACTGGGGGGTGATCGGGGACCCTATTTCTCTCTCCTCTGATGTGAGATCACATCAGAGGAGAGAGAAATTAAATGTAAAACCGACCGATTCATGTTCTCTGGGGTCTCGGCTACCCCTGGCAGCCGAGACCCCGGAGAAAATGCGACACTGGGGGGCGCTATTCACTTAAATCACAGCGCCATGAATTAACAGCGCTGTGGTTTTAGTACCCTTAATTACCGCCGTTAAAAGGCGTATCGGCGGTCGTTAAGGGGTTAAACATTATTCTGCTATATTTGGTCAAATATTTAATTAACTCACCCTAATGTGATGGCTGGAGATGTTTCTCTTTGGTGAAGTGTGTGATGTTATGGGGCATTAATGATGTTGCTAATCAAAACTGCATTTCTAGATTTGCAACGGTCTGGAGCATAGTCAACTCTTTGCAATATGTTTTGTAAAGAACTTGCTGCTCCAGTTGTTCCATGCGGGTCTCCTCACAGTGGGAAATTCATAATTGCACTTGTTACTTTTAAAGAACTCAAGCAATAGGAGGTCTGTGGTATACATCACATAGGAGACACTGAGACTGCTGTATGTATCACACAGGAGACACAAAGACTGCTCTATATACATCAAGTAGGATACACTGAGACTGTGGTATAAATCACTTAGGATACACTGTGACTGCTGTATACATCACAAAGAAGATAGCAAGACTACTGTGTGTATATATATCACATTGGAGACACTGACACACTGCTATATGCATCACATAGGAATCACTGCTGCATGCATCACATAGGAGACACTGAGACTCTGTTGTATATGTATCACGTAGAATATACTGGGACTAGAATATATACATCACATTGGAACGCTAGAACTGATGTATGTACTTTACAATGGAGACACTGGGACTAGCATATACTGTATACACTGCTCAAAAAAGAAAGGGAACACTTAAACAACAGAATATAACTCCAAGTAAATCAAACATCTGTGAAATCAAACTGTCCACTTAGGAAGCGACACTGATTGACAATCAATTTCACATGCTGTTGTGTAAATGGACTAGACAACAGATGGAAATTATTGGCAATTATCAAGACACCCTCAATAAAGGAGTGGTTCTGCAGGTGGGGACCACAGACCACATTTCAGTACCAATGCTTTATGGCTGATGTTTTGGTCACTTTTGAATGTTAGTTGTGCTTTCACACTTGTGGTAGCATGAGACGGACTCTACAACCCACACAAGCGGCTCAGGTAGTGCAGATCATCCAGGATGGCACATCAATGCGAGCTGTGGCAAGAAGGTTTGCTGTGTCTGTCAGCGTAGTGTCCAGAGGTTGGAGGTGCTACCAGGAGACAGGCCAGTACACCAGGAGATGTGGAGGGGGCTGTAGGAGGGCAACAACCCAGCAGTAGGATCACTACATCTGCCTTTGTGCAAGGAGGAACAGGAGCACTGCCAGAGCCCTGCAAAATGACCTCCAGCAGGCCACAAATGTGCATGTGTCTGCAAAAACGGTTAGAAACTGACTCCATGAGGATGGTCTGAGGGCCCGACGTCCACAGATGGGGGTTGTGCTCACAGGCCAACACCGTGCAGGGCCCTTGGCATTTGCCACAGAACACCAGGATTGGTAAATTCGCCACTGGCGCCATGTGCTCTTCACAGATGAAAGCAGGTTCACACTGAGAACATGTGACAGATGTGACAGAGTCTGGAGACGCCATGGAGAGCGATCTGCTGCCTACAACATCCTTCAGCATGACTGGATTGGCAGTGGGTCAGTAATGGTGTGGGGTGGCATTTCTTTCGAGGGTCACATGGTGTTGGGCTGTGAGCACAACCCCCATCTGTGGACGTCGGGCACTCAGACCATCCTCATGGAGTCGGTTTCTAACCGTTTGTGCAGACACATGCACATGGTCATTTTGCAGGGCTCTGGCAGTGCTCCTCCTGTTCCTCCTTGCACAAAGGCAGAGGTAGCGGTCCTGCTGCTGGGTTGTTGCCCTCCTACGGCCCCCTCCACGTCTCCTGGTATACTGGCCTGTCACCTGGTAGGAACTCCAGCCTCTGGACACTATGCTGACAGACACAGCAAACCTGCTTGCCACAGCTCGCATTGATATGCCATCCTGGATGAGCTGCACTATCTGAGCCACTTGTGTGGGTTGTAGAGTCCATCTCATGCTACCATGAGTTTGAAAGCACAACCAACATTCAAAAGTGACCAAAACATCAGTCATAAACCATTTGTACTGAGATGTGGTCAGTGGTCCCCACCTGCAGAACCACTCCTTTATTGAGGGTGTCTTGATAATTGCCAATAATTTCCATCTATTGTCTATTCCATTTGCACAACAGCATGTGAAATTGATTGTCAATCAGTGTTGCTTCCTAAGTGGACAGTTTGATTTCACAGAAGTTTGATGTACTTGGAGTTATAATCTGTTGTTTAAGTGTTCCCTTTATTTTTTGTGAACAGTGTATATCACATAGGAGAGACTGAGACTGTGTGTATACATCACATAGGAGACACAGACTAGTGTATATACCTCACATTGGATACATTGGGAACAGTATATAAACATCACATAGGAGACACTGGGACTGGTGTATATACATGACATGATGCACTGGGGCTAATGTATATACTTCACATACAAGACACTGGGATTGGTGTATATACATCACATAAAAGACATGGACCTGGGGTGTATACATCACATATGATACACTGGGAATAATGTATATACATCACATAGGAGACACAGGGACAGATGTTTATACATGACATTTGATACACTAAGGCTGGTTTATATACATCACATAGGAAACACTGAGGCTGATGTATATACATCAATCAGGAGACACTGGGGCTGGTGTATATATACAAGACATATGAAACACTGGGACTGTAATATATATATCAGATAGCTTTCACAGGCTGCTGCATACATTGCATATAAGAAAACTGAGACTGTTGATTTCATCAAAAGATTGGAACTTGAGAGCAGAGCGCTGGCCAGCATCAGGATATAATCCTTTGCTGCATGCGCTGCCGCTTTCAGTAGTGAATGTAGGAATTTAAGGGAGAAAACGAACTCTGCCCGGGCAGAAGGAAACGTGATCGCAGGCTGTAAACAGCCCACAGGCTGGAGGTTCCCCACCCCTGATGCAATTGATATATCCATTCCATGAATTCTGTTATTTTGATCCCAGTACACAGAACAGAAAAATGTCATCTAGAATGATGCTGTGACCCCAGCTTGAGTTATTCAGCATGTGTCCACACAGTTACCTGCAATAAAGGGGTTATCCACTACTAGGACAACCCCTTCTTGATCTAAATGTTTGGCCCGGATAGCATAAAAAAACTTATACTCACCTCCCATGCCAGCACCATTCCAGTGGTGTTGGCACTAGTGGTCCTGGGGATGCCGTGCGGTTGTGACATGTGAGCCAGGCGTACAATCAGCGTAGGCATCACTGTCACTGTCTTTTGTCAAATTGCTGCAGCTGATCCATGCCTTCCTCTTCATGTTCAATTTGTCTGTAGGCGGAGACAGTGATGCTGACGCTGATTGAGCACCAGGCAACAAGTGTCACAACAACCGCACAGGAGCCCCTGGAGAGCGAGTGGTGACACTGCTTGAATGGTGCTGACATGGGAGGGCAATATACCGTAAGCTTTTTTGTTTTATCAGGGCCAAGCGTGGGGAATGAAAGGAGTTATCCAACTAGTGGACAACTTCTTTAAGTCTATAGATTTGATACATCCAGCAAGTCCATAATATATTTTACGCAAACCAGGCTTATTAAACCAATTTAATCTTTACCAGGACTCAACAAGCATACTGGTAATTAAAAACAATAAATTTGCTTGTTTTATAGGGATATTTAATTTAGTAGGAAAATTTGATCTTGTACGCACAATACAAACCTTTCACGTTTTACATGCAACACATAAAGTGACTTGCGAAAGTTTTCGGCTCCCTGGAACTTTTCAACCTTTTCCCACATATCATGCTTCAAACATAAAGATACCAAATGTAAATTTTTGGTGAAGAATAAGCAACAAGCGGTACACAATTGTGAAGGTGAACGAAATTTATTGGTTATTTTAAATTTTTGTGGAAATTCAAAAACTGAAAAGTGGGGCATGCAATATTATTCGGCCCCTTTAACTTAATACTTTGTTGCGCCACCTTTTGCTGCAATTACAGCTGCAAGTTGCTTGGGGTATGTCTCTATCAGTTTTGTACATCGAGAGACTGAAATTCTTGCCCATTCTTCCTTGTCAAACAGCTCGAGCTCAGTGAGGTTGGATGGAGATCGTTTGTGAACAGCAGTTTTCAGCTCTTTCCACAGATTCTAGATTGGATTCAGGTCTGGACTTTGTCTTGTCCACTCCAACACCTGGATACGTTTATTTGTGAACCATTCCATTGTAGATTATACTTTATGTTTGGGATCATTGTCTTGTTGGAAGACAAATCTCCGTCCCAGTCTCAGGTCTTTTGCAGACTCCAACAGGTTTTCTTCAAGAATGGTCCTGTATTTGGCTCCATCCATCTTCCCTTCAATTTTAACCATCTTCCCTGTCCCTGCTGAAGAAAAGCAGGCCCAAACCATGATGCTACCACCACCATGTTTGACAGTGGGGATGGTGTGTTCAGGGTGATGAGCTGTGTTGCCTTTACGTCAAATATATCGTTTGGCATTGTTGCCAAAAAGTTCGATGTTGGTTTCATCTGACCAGAGCACCTTCTTCCACATGTTTGGTGTGTCTCCCAAGTGGCTTGTTGCAAACTTTAAACAACACTTTTTATGGATATCTTTGAGAAAAGGCTTTCTACTTTGCCACTCTTCCATAAAGGCCAGATTTGTGCAGTGTACGACTGTTTGTTGTCCTATGAACAGCCTTTCCCACCTCAGCTGTAGATCTCTGCAGTTCATCCAGAGTGATCATGGGCCTCTTGGCTGCATCTCTGATCAGTCTTCTCCTTCTTTGAGATGAAAGTTTAGAGGGACGGCCGGGTCTTGGTAGATTTGCAGTGGTATGATATTCCTTCCATTTCAATTTGATCATTTGTACAGTGCTCCTTGGGATGTTTAAAGTTTTGGAAATCATTTTGTATCCAAATCTGGCTTTAAACTTCTCCACAATAGTATCACGGACCTGCCTGTTGTGTTCCTTGGTCTTCATGATGCTCTCTGTGCTTCAAACAGAACTCTGAGACAATCACAGAGCAGGTGCATTTATACAGACACTTGATTGCACACAGGTGGATTATATTTATCATCATTAGTCATTTAGGACAACATTGGATCATTCAGAGATCCACAATGAACTTCTGGAGTGAGTTTGCTACATTGAAAGTAAAGGGACCGAATAATATTGCATGCCCCACTTTTCAGTTTTTGAATTTCCACAAAAATTTAAAATAACCAATAAATTTCATTCACCTTCACAATTATGTCCCACTTGTTGTTGATTCTTCACCAAAAATTTACATTTGGTATCTTTATGTTTGAATCATGATATGTGGGAAAAGGTTGAAAAGTTCCAGGGGGCCAAATACTTTCACAGGCACTGTAACTACAGTATGTCAATTAGCTCTGTTCCCTCTGCTCTGCAACTTCCTGCCCTCAGTTAGGATAATAAGTTCCCTTTAAATGAGTTGTCTGTTTTGAACAATCCCTACAAGTAAAGCTTAATTGGCAATAAGCAGATCACAAAATGTTCTGGTAATTCCAAGGGTCAGCTTTAATATGTACCCTAGATGAATCTGACAGGAAGTGTGCAATTTTTCCTCAGCACTATCACTGGGTAAATTACAGTGGCATGTAGAAGTTTGGGCACCCCTGGTCAAAATTGCAGTTATTGTGAACGGTTAAGCAACTTGAAAATGGTATGATCTCTAAAAGGTCTAAAGTTAAAGATGGCACATTTCTTTTGTATCAAGAATTTGTTGAAATTTCATTCAAACCGTTCTTCCCTCTACCCATGAAATGTTCCCTGTATCATTGGCTGCAAAACAACCACAAAGCATGATTGAACCACCCACATGCTTAATGGTTGGCGAGATTTTCTTTTTGAAATTCTATGCCCTTTTTTCGCCACACATAACTTTGATCATTGTGGCCAAAGAATTCTATTTTAACCTCATCGGTCCACAGGACTTGTTTCCAAATTGCATCAGGCTTGTTTAAATGTTCTTTTGCAAACTTTTGATGCTGAATTTTATAGTAAGGAGGCAGGAGGTCTTTTGCAATCGAGCGGGGGTTCTGATTTGACTCTCTAGCAAACCTATGAGCAGCTCTCACTGAAATTTTGCTTCATCTTCCAAACCATATCTTAACCTCCACTGATCCTGTTAACTGCCATTTCTTAATGACATTTCTAACTGAGGAAAGGGAAACTTGAAAATGCTTTGCTACCTTCTTATGGCCTTCTCCTTCTTTGTGGGCCTCAACTATTTTCATTTTCAGAGTGCTAGGCAGCTGCTTAGATAATCCCATGGCTGCTGCTTTTTGGCACAAGGTTAGAGGAACCTGGATTTCAGGGCCGTAACTACAATCGGGGCAGCCGGGGCACTACCCCGGGGCCCCAACCACCCAAGGGCCCCAAACTGATGGTAAAAAATAGTATTTTAATACTTTAATTTCTCATAAAATACCCAGCTCCTATATTATTTGAGTTTAAAGTTAATAAAAATAACGAAAAGATCCATGAAAGTGCAAGTGTAAATGTTTTTTGTTCGTTTGTACTTTAAACGGGGAAACGCTATTTCGCTTAGTAACAGGAGCTCTATGGCAGACAGTAGACTGTTAGCTGATCGTGTGGTGTTGCGCCAGGCGGTGACTCAGCCAATTGTTCAGGCAGCGGCCGCGACGCGATGTGCACTGACACTGAGGTCTTGTTTACCCCAACTGCTGGACTGCTCATTGGCCATTGCTCATCGGTCAGTGGCCAGTGTCGGATCGTCAGTGCAGTCTGTGTCGCATATAGTAGTTGTAGTGTATGTGTAGGTAGATAGTATTTAGTATTACCGTATTTTCCGGCTTATAAGACGACTGGGCGTATAAGACGACCACCAACTTTTCCAGTTAAAATATAGAGTTTGGAATATACTCGCCGTATAAGACTACCTCTGTTCTACGGTATGATTCCCATTGTGAACCCCACACAGCCCTTCATACAGTATAATGGCCCCTACATCTCTTCACACTGTATTATGGCCCCCACCCAGCCTTAAAGGGACACTGTCACCAGGATTTTGCCATCCCATCTGATAGCAGCATAATGTAGAGATAGAGACCCGGATTCCAGCGATGTGTCACTTACTGAGCTGCTTTCTGTAATTTTAATATAATTACTGTTTTCCCTGCTTCATATTTAGCAGTAAATGAATGTGCTGGATTATTTGATTAGTCCTACAATGTTAATCTCAAACTAATTGAACAGTGATTTTATGAAAACTACACTGAGCAGCCCAGTAAGTGACACTGGTGGCAGTGTCCCTTTAAATCGCCCTCCATAAAGTATAAAGGCTTCCTCATAGTCCTTCAAGTATTATCATGCCCCCCACAGAGCCCTTCCAGTATTATAATGGCTTCCACATAGTATAATTGGCTCCTTATATTATAGTGCATCATCCATATTCACCCACTATAATGCACCATCATAGTGCTCCATATAGTATACTGCACCCCCCATAGTCCTCCATATACTATAAACATGGAGAGGGGTGATGTGCCAGCATCGTGTGGAGGGGGGTGGAATATGGGGATTGGGATGTGCCAGCACCGTGAGGGGGTAGGTGACATGGAGAGGGGTTTGTGCCTGTGTCAAGATGGGGGGTTGGGGGAGTACAGGGGGCAAACTTTTCTGTCAGACAATGTCACCCGGAGGACAGGAGACTCTCATTTCAATAATTTACAGGAGCTCTGCCAGCTGTCAATGAATGGAAACCTGCACTGGCCTTGACAGTCTCATAGCACAAGATTTGTAACAATATGTTAGTCTGGAGATCACAGAGAGTTGGCATTGGCAAGGCACAGTGCACACTGTAACAAACTCTCAGCATTGAGAGGAGACAGCCTTAGCAGACACAAATATCTCTGTGACAAACTCTGAAAAGCCCTGCCTCTCTCCAGTCTGCAGGTCTATACTGCTGCGAGGGGGAGGGGAGGAGATCAGGAGGAAGTCTCCATAATCACACATTTCTCTCAGCTCCAGGTCATGCAGTATCTATCTTCTCAGTGAGTCATCTGCCTCTTGTTTTCAATAATCAGAGCTGTGTACAATCCCCACTCAGTCTCTCCTCACAACCGGGAGGGAGCAAAAGTGACTGCTGTACCTGTGGTTGGGGGTTGTAGTATTTGATGTCTGGCACCTGCTGGGGGAGGCAGAAATGTCAGCTCCAGTCTCTCTCCTCCTGGAGAGAGCAGCTGGACGCAGTGCGCATATCCTGGGCAGCCGCACAGTCTCTTTTCCAGTAGGTGGCGCCCTGCACCTGGCATATAAGACGACCCCTGACTTCTGAGAAGATTTTCAGGGGTTAAAAAGTAGTCTTATATGCCAGAAAAGGAAAATACGGTACTGTGATTGTGTGTGTTAATAAAACCGTTTATTATTAAACGAATTCGGCACCAGCCAAGTGGAAATAAAAAAAGACAGACTGCGAAAAGAAGAAACTTGGAGGCTGAAAAAAGTTCGAAGAACTTGGCAGCATGGCTGGATGTTGAAAACCACTCGACAGGGAATGATATTGAAATCTCACAAAAATTAAATTCAGATACGTCGGAACAAGACAACCTTAATAATGATAATGACTCGAAAAACCAAAAATTTATAGGCGAAGAAGATATAACAGACCCAACCAATGATACACCAAATTTTTTGGAAGATGAAGATTCTGCCTTCTACAACGCCTTTCCTACTGTGATTGAAAATCAAGATAAGAAATGTAGGCTGATAGCGTCTGGTCCAATACAGCCTGACGGACCATTTCCCAAGGATATCAATCAACAAGGTCGATCTTTTACAAGTAACTATTATTTTATCAACACAAAGTCAGGGTTGAAGCTTAAAAGAAGTTGGTTATGTTACTCAACAAAATTAGATTGTGTTTACTGCTTGCCATGTTGGCTATTCCCTCAGTCACAGTCGGAAGCACTTGAATACAGAAATCGTGTATTACCGTTTTCAACAACCGGAGTTCGAGACTGGAAGCATATTTCAGAACGTATTTCAGTTCATGAAGCATCCAAAAGCCATATACATGCTTGTGTACTTTATGAGCAATGGCGGAGACGTGGTACTTTAGAAGATGTTTTCGACAAAAGTGTGGAGAGTGAAAGAAGCTTTTGGCGTAAAGTTCTTGAAAGAATCCTGAATGTGACATTAACACTTGAAACATGTAATCTTGCGTTTCGTGGATCTATTGAAAAGTTAGAATATAGTAACAAAGGAAACTTTCTCTTGATAGTTGAGCTTTTGTCAAAATATGACCCAGTACTACAAGACTTGCTTCAGCGTCCGCAAGGGACTTTGAAATACCTCAGTCCTAAAATTCAGAATGAGCGTATTAATTTATTAGCCTTACAAATCAAAGATGAATTATAGTTGAGCTTCAAAATTCCTTGTTTTTTTCATTGATCCTAGATACCACCCAGGACACAGCTAAAACTGATCAGATGAGTGAAGTTTACCGGTATGTCAAAATAGTTAAGGATGAAGAGGGGAAACCTATTGAAATCAAAATATGTGAAACTTTTGTATCCTTTAGAGAGATAAAGGATCAGTCTGCACAAGGTCTTGCAGAAGAAATAATAACTTCATTGAAAGAGAAAAACTTGGATTTGAGCAAATGTCAGGGACAAGGCTATGATGGTGCTGCAGTCATGAGTGGGGTATACAATGGAGTGCAGCAGCGTATTAAAGAAAAAGCCCCACACGCATAACCTTAATTTAGTGTTGAAGGATGCTGTGGAAGAGAACCGAGTGGTGAGCCAGTTTTTTGAATCAATTCAAAGTGTATATTGCTTTTTTGGTAATAGTATTATTCGCTGGCAAGATATGAAATCAGTGTACTGCATCGAAGCTCAGCCCGATTCACTGAATTCAAAATCGAAAGTAACACTGAAAACTCTTAATCCAACTCGTTGGTCTGGCAGACATGATGCAGTGTATGCACTGAAACACAGGTTTTGTGACGTGATGGAAAGTCTTACTCGCATAACTTTGACTTCCAAAAAAAGCAAGGAAAGAAATGAAGCACAGCTGCTAAAGAACAAAGTTGAAAGTTTGATTTTGTATTACTTTTGGTTGTGCAGTGTGAAGTCTTAGAGACTCTCAACCTCGTATCGAAATCCTTACAATCTGAAGCCATGGACCTCTTGTCTGCATATGGGTTATTGGGTAATGCATTGTTAAAGATAACCGAAATGCGTGAAAGGTTCGAAGCACTTGTTTCTGAAGCATCAGATGTGTGTAGTCGATGGGGAATAAAAAATGAATTTCACCAGAACAGAGTAAGGAAAGTGAAGAAACACTTTGATGAGTTGTGTGAAGACGAGAGATTAGCAGACCCAAAAACTTGCTTCCGAGTTACTGTGTTCTATCCAATGGTAGACACACTTTGTACTCAACTTCATCGCCGCTTTGAAGGGATGAAAGCTGTTCTTGACTCCTATGAAGTAATACAACCTGATTTTTTGGTCAGTGCAAGTGAAAGAGATATTCACAAAAAAGCTGTTGATTTTGTTAACTAGTTTGCAGATGATGTAACTCCAGCCTTTCCTTCACAGTTATGTTCAGTAAAAAATTCGTTTCAAAAGCAACTGGAAAAAATGAAAAGTGTTAAGGAATTTGTTGATTTCCTAATAGTCGAGCATTCTTCACTTTTATCAAGCTATCCAGACGTTTGCACAGCGTGCATCATGTATTTGTCTGTGTCTAAGGCTGAACAATCCTTCTCTAAGCTTAAACTCATAAAAAACTACTTGCGAAGTACTATGACTCAACAAAGACTCAGCAGCTTAGCTTTACTTTCAATTGAGAATGATCGAGCTCAACAGATCAACTTTCACAAAGTAATTGATGAATTCGCTTCTCTGAAAGTTAGGAATGTTTAAGTAGCTGCTGTTTAAAACTGAACAAATTGGTAATGTTTAAGTAATGTTATGTTTAAGTGAACAAAGTTTAAATATATACTGTTTAAAACTACTTGATATTTAATAAACATATACAGTTATTTGAAAATTGTGCTATATTTGGAATGATTATTCACCTTATTAATTTTCCAAACATATTCACTGAATATTTAACTTCTAAAACTTGCATCATAAACAAAATCTATTAAAGGTCTTGCGGAACGTGGTGAAGCCTGTGTGTTGTATTCAACAATGCGTAGCAGGCTTCACCACGTTCCGCACAACCTCTAGTAATTGAAATGTTTAGGGGCCCCACTAGGAAGTTTTGCCCCGGGGCCCCAAAGTTTATAGTTACGGCACTGCTGGATTTTTATAAAGCTGGAAAATTTGCATCTCCAGGCCTTTGCTAACGATGAAAGTGAACAAGCCATAACCATAAAAGGCTAATTAAGCTCTGAAACCTTGGTCAATGTTATCTGAGGACACAAATTTCTAACGGCACCCAAACATTTGCATCGGACCATTTTCCTTTTTGTAATTTTTAAAATGAAAAAAATTACAATTTTTTTTGCCTAAAATTCAAAGGAAATGTGTCATCTTTAACTTTAGGCCTTTAAGAGATCATTTCATCTTCAACTTGCTTAACGGCTCACCATAACAGAAATTTTGACCAGTTGTGCCCAAACTTTTACATGCCACTGTAAATATTATAGTGCCCAGTGAAATCAATGATAAAGACTGCTCTTTATCCAGACCAAGAGACTAGGTTCTCGAAAACAGGACTACTTGATTGCTTCAAAATTTATTTATATCAACTGGCAGTATATATACAGGAAAACCCTGTAAAGCCAAATTCAGTTAAAGGGAGATTTTTACAACAATGATATTGCTGACCTGGCATTAGCATAGGTCATTAATATCGGATCAGTGGGGGTTTGACATCTGTCAACCCCACCAATCAGCTGATACCAGGTAAGGAAGCATGAAACCAAAATACAATATGGAAAACAAATATGCATACAAATTAATCTTATCTCTATTTTTGAATAAAAAAAGAACATAATATCAAATTTACACAAATGAATCCACCAAAGGGTTGCATAGAATAAAAAATACAAATATAGAAGATTAAATTATATTATAAGCAGGCATTGAGAGGGATCATATACGAGTGTCACTCTGGATGTGCATAGAAACATACTGAACGTGCTGAAGAGCATGGAAATTACAGCCACAGCTGGGGCTACAATGTAAAGTAAAAGAGAGTGTGGACTTGGTCAAGCTATTTGACCAAGTCAGAGTTAGGAAAACCTGATATGGGATTTTATTTTTGAAGAGCTCTGTAGGAAGGTAGTGTGATGGATCTCTCCCTCCAGTCCGGGTCTTGTAAGTGGCCCTTGTCCACAATTCTCATTTAAGCGGTCAGTTAAGGTTTGGGCTTGGGTGTGTCAGTATTTGGTTTTGCAAGCAACAGAGCAGGAGCCCTGTGTGTGTCAGATCTGTGTGAGACTGAACACAGCTCAGAGCTAGAGAGAGCAAAGCCATTGCGGCACCCACGAGTTACACAGTGGTGCGATCGCCCACTGCAATAGATTGTTATGGAAGACCCAACTGCGAACCGTAGGATAACGTTTGAGTTTATTTTTGTAAGTTGCTAAAATAAAAGCATTTGAGCTGAACTATTTTGGGTCACTGCCTCATTACCGAAGTATCATGAAAGCAGTAACACACCATAAAAAGTGCAGGAATATTTTAATTTTACAGGCTTTCACCCTGTGCTTGTTTCTCATAGGGTGGTATGAAAGCGGTCATCTTTACAGATGTTTTCCAAGTACTGGTAATGATCTCTGGTTTCTTTGCGATTGCTATTCGTGGTGCTATGCTGGTTGGTGGACCCTCTACTGTACTGGATATTGCAAGAAATTACTCCAGAATTAACTTTGGGGAGTAAGTATAATTGTTCTTTGATTGTTTTTTTGTACAACAGTGCTTGTTAGGTTTGTCTATAGTTCATAGAATATGGACACTACATAAACAGATAATATGATGGATGCTCTTAAAGACTTGACAACTATTTTTAGTCATTTGAGACATTTTTAAGATTTGTTTGATGTAGTTCAAATCATTCAACCATCACCAATCTTGAGAACCACTCCAGTGAGTAAAAGGAAATAGGAAACGTTCTCAGAAAAAAACAGAGGTGCCACACTTACAGTACCTGGCTCCTACACTGAACACAAAAATAAGGGGAAGATGCCTGGTAAAACTGTAATCAGCTAATCCTAAAGTGGTTTTCCATGAACATTTATCATTTGATAATTGTATGATTGTTGGGGTTTCACCATTGATACGAAATTTCATAGTTCTGAATTTAAAGATTGTGCAAAGAATTCTCCCAAATGATGTATTTTGCATAAAGAACATTATGTAATTCTCTAAAAATGTATTCATTGGTATTTCAAAACTAAAACAATGAAACAGATGGAAGCATAATGGTACCATAATTAATAAGTACTAATGATTGATGACTTTACATAGGTATGTATATGAGAGTGATAATTATTGTTTGTAACAGCTTTGACCTAGACTCACGCAGGCGATACACCTTCTGGACATTTGTCTGTGGCAGCACCTTCCTGTGGTTATCCATGTATGGGGTCCATCAGGCCCAGGTACAGCGCTACATATCCTGTAAATCAGAAAATCAAGCTAAACTGTGAGTGATCTATTCTCATTCATTGTAAAAAAAAATGTTTATTTTTATGAATTAATTCCCTGCTGCTTAGCGAATTCACGTCAGTTTTTTCTCATTAACATAAGAGTACGGATTTTACCAGTGTGTCGGATCTGATTCTCATAAGTTATCGATCTGTCAGTTTTAGCCACGCAAGTGTCATTTATTTTTGTTGAATTAGGAAAAAAACTGATTGTGGTTTCCTAAGTTTCTCCAAGGATTACTCAGTGAAAAATGGGAAGAACATGGCTGCAATATTCTGTAGATGACAACCGAGTGCTGATTTGTGTTTCATGGAAACGTTCACTTGAATGGAGAAGTTTGATCTACAAATAGGACACAAAATAGACATGTATTAAAGGGAACCTGTCACCATTTTGTTATGTACGAACCAATACCTCCACCTTCCTCAGCAACTGTGCTGCATTCCAGAAAGTTGTATACTATGTTCTGACACCCCTGTATATCACCAAAAAACCTTTTGAAGTGTTCCAACGAGGTATGCAAATTCGGACAGTGTGGTCCAGTGGGTGTCATTGCAGCGGTGCCAGTCCCTCCTCTCCCCTGCTAATGCCGTCCTCCCACTCTATGTGATGTGGATGACGCATCCTGCATCATCCACATAGCCGAATGAAATCATGTGCTTGCGCAGAGACATCAACGACTCTCGCAGGCGCACTTAGCTCTGGCCTATTGCAAGCAGAGCTTAAAACCTAACTGTACATGTGACAGCACAAGTCTTTCCAGCTCTTGCTTACTGGAGCTATTTTGCCCATCTTGTTTTGTGCCATTCCGTCGGAATAAACTGGATTCCAGGTTTCAAAGGAACTCCATAATGACAAGCATGAGCTTCTTCAGCAGACCCCTGGCTGTCATTGCAACCCATCGGTGACCAGTGAGCGCGCTGATGGGCATATGGAATGATGCGCCATCATGCCAGTGCATGTTAAATACTGCTGGCAGAGTTTGATAGCAGCATTTAACAGGTGGACAATCTACTCCACAGGCGATTGTTTCAGGCAGCTCCATACATCCACTTTGCCGTACATGTACAGCAAATGTCATTACGGGGTTAAACTCTGCGGCATTATAGAAACTATAACTATGTCACAGATGATTTTAGTCAAATATTTAACTGTATTAGTAAGATATTATAGTAGAGCAAGACTGACCATTGAGGCACTAAAGCAGGATCCATAACCTCTCAGTCAAATGCATCAATGTGTAAGAAGAAAGTCCGCAAAGAAAGAAAAAATTATATAACACAAATCTCCAAGAGCTATTATTAAATGTAAATGGCTTTTTTATATATAAACCTCTTCCCCCTATGCTTCAACATACCGTATAATGCATTGACTAAGTGTTCAATCCTACTATATTTGGAAAACTGATGTCATCAATATTTCAGAACATTTCTTTGACAAGGATACAAGTCTTAGCCTGGTCTCTGCAGAAATCATTGTTATACAGTGAAGGAAATAGTTATTTGATCCCTTGCTGATTTTGTAAGATTGCCCACTCACAAAGACATGAACAGTCTAAAATTTTAAGGGTAGGTTAATTTTAATATTGAGAGGGAGAATATCAAAATTAAAATCCAGAAAATCACATTGTATAAATTATATTTAAATTATTTGCATTTTGCAGTGAGAAAAGCCAGATTACTTACCGATAATGCTCTTTTAATGAGTCCACGACAGCACCCACTTGGAGAGAGGGATCCGCCCATAGGAACAGGAAACCTACAGAGATAAAAGAGGGCGGTCCGCCTCTCCTCCTCAGTTGGATTTCAGAGTACCCGGAGGACCGCCAATTATTAGGCCATTATATTAATCAATATTTTAAATTTATCAATTTTACATCTAAGAAGGTGTATATACATTATGTTAACTTCCAGGGAGGGTAGTGAACAGGTGCTGTCGTGGACTCATTAAAAGAGCATTACCGGTAAGTAATCCGGCTTTTTACTCTTCGCCACGACAGCACCCACTTGGAGAGACTTTCAGAGACCTTCACCTGGGAGGGACCACCGTGCTGAGGACCGCTCAACCAAAGGCTAGGTCAGATGAGCATGATAAGTCAAGCCTATAGTGATTATAAAAAGTAGAAGGCGTCGACCAAGTTGCGGCCTTACATATAGACTCGATTGCGACGTCTCCCCTCTGCGCCCACGAGGATGCCATAGCTCTGGCGGAATGTGCCCTGATACCCTCCGGAGGATCTTTATTTATCGCGGAGTTTACCAGACAGATCGCGTCTCTGATCCACAGAGACAGGGTACCCCTTGTGACTTCATATCCCTTCTTTGGCCCTGGAAAGAAATAAACAGAGCCCTGCTCTTCCTCCAGCTGTTAGACTTCTCGATGTATTGTAACACTGCTCTTCTAATGTCTAATGTATGGAATTTTTCTTCTTCTGGAGTAGAATGGTTACTGTAAAATGACGGGAGGTGGATCTCTTGCGACCTATAAAATTTCCCCACTACTTTTGGCTGAAACGAGGGGTCTGGTTTTAATATCAACTGATCCTGGAATGTTTAACAGGAACGGAGGTTCTATTGAAAGTGCCTGTATGTCGTTGACCCTTCTGGCTGAAGTTAGTGCCACTAGCAGTACCTTTTTAAGAGATAAGTGTTTAAGGGATATTGAGTCTAATGGATCAAAGGGGGAGCGCGTTAGGGCATCTAGTACAAGATTCAAGTCCCAGGGAGGCACTCTGGGTATGTGTACTGGTTTGCTCTGTTCACAGCCAGAGATGAGTCTGGCTATCCATCTATTGCCTGCCATGCTATAATTATAGAGGGCCACTAGAGCAGACACTTTTAGTGTGTTGACGGATAGCCCTAGATCTTTCCCCTTTTTGTAGAAATTCTAGAATGGGTGTTATTGGGATTTCTCTAGAGTCGAAAGCTGTGTGAAACTCTAGGAACTTCCTCCATACCCTGTTATAAATCTTTGTAGTAGCCAATTTTCGACTCTGTAGGAGGGTATCGACTAGTCCCCCCTGTGAACCCTCTTGCTCTCAACATCTCCCTTTCAAGTTTCAGCCGTCAAGCAGAGATTGTCCACTTAAGGATGGAAGAATGGCCCCTGAGAGAGGAGCTTGTGGGTTGAGGGAGCACCCAAGGGTTTGTCACTGACATTGCTTGTAGGCACGAAAACCCATGGCCTCCTGGGCCAAAATGGCGCTATTAAGATTATTCTCGCCTTTTCTGCCTTGATCTTCCTGATAACCTGTGGCAGTAGTATGATTGGGTGAAAGGCATATGCCAATCTAAACTGCCACGGGGCTTGGAGGGCATCCAGAATTTCCAGACAGTCTGCCACGTTCAGGTAGGCGAACCTTCGCCCCTGTCTGTTTTGTTTGGTGGCAAAGAGATCTATCTGGGAAAGACCCCACAGTGACAAGACGTGTTTGAATATTTGCCGGCTCAGGCACCATTCTCCTTGCCATAACGTGTGGCGACTTAGGAAGTCTGCTTCTGAATTGTCTCTTCCTCTTATGTGGAGAGCCGAGAGAGACAAAAATTGTTTTCGGCTAAGAATAACATTTTTCTTGCGGAAGACATTAAGCTGTTTGATCGAGTTCCGCCTTGCCTGTTCAGATATGCTACCACTGTGGTGTTGTCTGAAAGGATTCTCACGTGTTCTCCTTGCAACTGTGGAAGGAAGTGATATAACGCATGTCTAACCGCATTCAGCTCTTTAAAGTTTGAGGAATCTTGTCTCTCGCTTATACCCCACTGGCCTTGGGAGAAGGTCCCCCCATATGAGCCCCCCATCCTGTAGGGCTGGCATCAGTAGTAACTATACTGGAAGGTGTTATCACCCATGACACTCCTCTCGATAGATTATTGTCATCTAACCACCATACTAGGGAAGTTAGGACTGTTTGGGATAAGGTGATTTCCTTTGCCAAATTCCCTCAGACACAAGCCTCTTCTAGGAGAATCTGTTGTTGCAGTTCCCTGGTGTGGAACTGGGCCAACTGAACCGCTGGGATGCAGGAGGTAAGGGACCCCAAGAGGGACATTGCTTCCCTCAAGGACAGGCCTGGTTTGTCCATTGCTAATGTGATCTTTGTTTTGATCATTGCAATCTTTACCAGTGGTAGCAGACATTTTTGTAACGCATGACCTCGGACCTGTGAGTGCGGGTGGTCTCCCATTCGGGTCCCGGCCCAGGCCGCTTAGCGGCCGCCACCCGGTGAACGCAATCACGCTCGGTCTAGAATGGCCGGCGGCCTAGTTGGAGACCTAGGAAGGACTCTGGACTTCTTGAAGTTTATTATCCAACCTAGAGCCTGTATGGATAAGATTGTTTCAGCAACTTGTCTATTACATTGTCGAGTTGAGTTCCCTATTATTAAGAAGTCGTCCAGATAGGGTATTATCAAGCTGTGTTTCTGGCGTAGGAAGGCTTTTACTTCCAGCATCACCTTTGTAAAGACCCGTGGTGCAATGGAGAGGCCGAATGGCATGGCTGTGAACTGGAGATGGTGTATGGTGCCATCGAGGAACACCGCCACTCTGAGGTATTTCTGATACCTGTAATGGATGGGAAGAGGATTATAAGCATCCTTTAGATCTAGGCCCGCCATCATACAATTGGGGAAGAGAAGTTTAATTGTAGACCTAATATACTCCATCTTAAATCGTTGATTTTTGACAAATGTATTTAGCTTTTTCAGGTTGATGATTGTCCTGAAAGAGCCATCTGGCTTAGGTACCAGAAAAAGAGGGAAGTAAAACCCTCTCCCTTCCTGCCCTTTGGGCACATGGTCCAATACTTCTTTGTCCAACAAGCTTAGAATCTCAACTTCCAGGGCCTGCAGTTGGATTGGTGAGTTGAGAGATGCTATAATAACCGAGTTATGTGGGATATGATGGAACTCTATCTTTAGCCCATTTCTAACAATGTCCAGGACCCAAGAACTGGCTGTGATTTTTCCCCATTCTCAAAGGAAAAAATTTTAGTCTTCCTCCTACTGGAGGGACTAGCCCTTTAGTTTCTGTCTACGGGAGGATCTTGTCCTCCTTTATGGCCCAACGATTCTGGTTTTCCGTTGGCCTTCCTCTGCCAAATGGCCATCTCCTAAACGCCCTCTTAAAAAATGGGAGAGAGGGGTTAGGGAAGCCCTTTTTCCTCTCTTTCGCCTTGGTGAGGATCTGATCTAAGTTTTTCCCGAACAGAAACTCACCCTCACAAGGAATGGCACAGAGCTTTGCCTTGGATTGGGTATCGCCTCTCCGGCTTTTAAGCCATAGACTACGCCTGGCGTTAAGTAAGCCTGCTTTCCTGGCTGCCAAACGTAACGAGTCAGCAGAAGCGTCCGCTATAAACGCAGCCGCGCCACGGATCATGGGAACAGCGGCTCGTAATCTGTTTCTGGAGGCCTTTTGGTCTATTTGCTGGTCTAGTTGATCAATCCAGATCAGCATAGAACGGGCCGTGCAAGTGCTGGCTATTGACGGCTTAAACGTGCCGGTAGCTGCCTCCCATGCCCTTTTCAATGCAGCATCGGCCTTACGGTCGAGTGGATCTTTTAGCACGCCCTGATTGTTTTGAGGTAGAGGCGACAACAGCGTCCACTTTCGGGACCTTAGACCCCCGTTACAAACTCCTTGTCACTGAAGGTGTACTTCCTCCTTGAAGCCGAGGGGAGGTAACCTCTCCTGGTCCTGTTTCTCCCATTCTTTCTTAACCAGGCTTTTATGACTGGTATAACAGGGAAGGCTCTTCTCTTCCTATCAGTTAGTCCTGCAAACATTATTTGTTTGCAGCTCCCTTGTGTCTGTGCATCCCATGGTGTTTCTCACAGACTTAACTAAGTTGTCCATGTTCTCTAAGGCGAAACACGAACGCCCCTCCATACCTGAGGAGGATGACGATGTGGATGCGTTAGAGCTATCAGATCACAGCCTCGTCAGAGTCTGAGCTGGCCACAGTCGGTTTCTAAGTCTTAGTATGTGTAGGTGTACTACTAGACTGGATTAAGGCCCGTAACTTCTGTGGCTGATGCTGATGCCCATTTCGCAGTCTCATTAATGCATTTTTGACATAGCCTCTTTTCTTTTTTTTTTTGAGGGAGGAGACGTAACAAAGAGGAGAAGTGGGAGAGAGGAAGAGAGAGAGAGGTACTTGTCAGCTTGATAGGCAGAGAGTCGTTCACTCACCCAGAGAAGCTGTAGGTACCGGATCAGGAGGCTGAGATGGGGGCTTGTTGGCGTGGCTTCTGTCCGAGGAAACTCTGCCAGAGTGGTCCTTAGATGCCACCGTGTCACCTGAAAGACATGCTTGCCTGCTAAACCCTCTGCAGCAGAGGTTTTTTTTTTGCTCCACCATTACTGAGCACCTCCTCAGGGAAGGCGCAGCTAATTTGCGCGTGCTCGGCCTGGTATACCGAGCAGCGCCGCTGAATATTGTCCCTTTTTTTTCTCTTGCAGCTTCTGCGGGGAGGGGGCGGGGAGTGCTTTGCATGCTTATGCACGGTCTCGCGATGCACCTTGCCGCTGGGGATTCTCCAGTGACCCGGAAGTTCCCCCTTACCACTTCCGGTATCGGCGCTGCATGTACGTCCTCCCTCTGGGGACTGAAGCCACGGGAAAACGGAGGCTGCATCTGTTCCCTCCGGTTCCGCGCTCCCACACGGACCGGAACGGCCATCTCCGGACCCCGGTGGCGTGTATATGCAGGAGAACCCCGGGCGGCCTCACCCGGACCCGTTGTTTCTGCCATCGCTGCTGCGGCTGTTCAGACGAGGAGGGAGCCGGATTACAGCACTCCCCCGTCGCTGCTTCTGGACTTGAACCCCTGCCGTTCCCACAGAGACTGCACAGGCGGTTCATTGGCCCAGGTATGTCTGTAGAGGAATCCTGCTGTTTCCCACCGGAACAGGAAACCAACTGAGGAGGAGAGGCGGACCGCCCTCTTTTATCTCTGTAGGTTTCCTGTTCCTATGGGCGGATCCCTCTCTCCAAGTGGGTGCTGTCGTGGCGAAGAGTAAAATAAGTATTTGATCCCTCTGGCAAACAAGACTTAATACTTGGTGGCAAAACCTTTGATTGGCAAGCCAAGCAGTCAAATTTTTTTTGTAATAAACCAATACAAATTCCTCACATAATGTAAACATAATCCCTTCAAAACACTAGCACTACAAACCAATAAAGAAAAAAAATGAAGGAGTAGAATCAAAAATTCTGAAAATAAAAAAATATATTTTATTGAGATAATTAAAACAACATATCACAAAAATATTAAAATAGACTACAAATTCATGGGGTACAAAGACACAATAAAGCTAGCAGCAGGTCCTACCCCTGATGAAGGAGGGCCCAGATATGAAATTGCTTATAAATAGTAATAATGTCAAAATATCAGGTGCACTTCCTAATACCTAATCATAAATGGAAACCCAAGCAAAGAAAAAAACATATCAAAATCACCTGCCAATGCATATAAGTACAAAATGGTAAAAAGATATATCATGCTCAGTTAAATACCATAGCGGTATAATACCAGATTAGGCCACAATCTAGGTCATTTCATATCACAAATAACCACAATAGATAAACACATGCATGCCCATTAACAATTACCTGCAGTCATGATGAAAAGGGAAATGGTGACATGCTGAAACACACCTCGATGCACGTTTCACCGCCTCTGCAGTTTCGTCAAAGTTAAAATTAAGCTACCCTTAAAATTATAGACTGTTCATGTCTTTGTAAATGGGCAAACTTACAAAATCAGCAAGAGATCAAATAATTATTTCCTTCACTGTATGTAATGCAAGCAATTATCAGCTACACTGCATGGTTATTTTGTTTAAAATGGTGAACTCTGAATGTTTGCAATGGGAATAATTGCTACTTGAAGGGAATCTATTATCATGATTTTACCCAACAAACTATTTAGATATGCATGTACAGTTGTGGCCAAAAGTATTGACACCCCTGCAATTCTGTCAGATAATACTCAGTTTTTTCCTGAAAATGATTGCAATCACAAATTCTTTGGTATTATTATCTTCATTTAATTTGTCTTAAATGAAAAAAAGACAAAAGAGAATGAAGCAAAAGCAAAACATTGATCATTTCACACAAAACTCCAAAAATGGGCCAGACAAAAGTATTGGCACCCTCAGCCTAATACTTGGTTGCACAACCTTTAGCCAAAATAACTGCGACCAACCGCTTCCGGTAACCATCAGTGAGTTTCTGACAATGCTCTGCTGGAATTTTAGACCATTCTTCTTTGGCAAACTGCTCCAGGTCCCTGATATTAGAAGAGTGCCTTCTCCAAACTGCCATTTTTAGATCTCTCCACAGGTGTTCTATGGGATTCAGGTCTGGACTCATTGCTGGCCACCTTAGAAGTCTCCAGTGCTTTCTCTCAAACCATTTTCTAGTGCTTTTTGAAGTGTGTTTTGGGTCATTGTCCTGCTGGAAGACCCATGACCTCTGAAGGAGACCCAGCTTTCTCACACTGGGCCCTACATTATGCTGCCAAATTTGTTGGTAGTCTTCAGACTTCATAATGCCATGCACATGGTCAAGCAGTCCAGTGCCAGAGGCAGCAAAGCAACCCCAAAACATCAGGGAACCTCCGCCATGTTTGACTGTAGGGACCGTGTTTTTTTCTTTGAAAGCCTCTTTTTTTCTCCTGTAAACTCTATGTTGATGCCTTTGCCCAAAAAGCTCTACTTTTGTCTCATGTGACCAGAGAACATTCTTCCAAAACGTTTTAGGCTTTTTCAGGTAAGTTTTGGCAAACTCCAGCCTGGCTTTTTTATGTCTCGAGGTAAGAAGTGGGGTCTTCCTGGGCCTCCTACCATACAGTCCCTTTTCATTCAGACGCCGACGGATAGTACGGGTTTACACTGTTGTACCCTCGGACTGCAGGGCAGCTTGAACTTGTTTGGATGTTAGTCGAGGTTCTTTATCCAACATCCGCAGAATCTTGCGTTGAAATCTCTTGTCAATTTTTCTTTTCCGTCCACATCTAGGGAGGTTAGCCACAGTGCCATGAGCTTTAAACTTCTTGATGACACTGCGCACGGTAGACACAGGAACATTCAGGTCTTTGGAGATGGACTTGTAGCCTTGAGATTGCTCATGCTTCCTCACAATTTGGTTTCTCATGTCCTCAGACAGTTCTTTGGTCTTCTTTCTTTTCTCCATGCTCAATGTGGTACACACAAGGACACAGGACAGAGGTTGAGTCAACTTTAATCCATGTCAACTGGCTGCAAGTGTGATTTAGTTATTGCCAACACCTGTTAGGTGCCACAGGTAAGTTACCGGTGCTGTTAATTACACAAATTAGAGAAGCATCACATGATTTTTCGAACAGTGCCAATACTTTTGTCCACCCTCTTTTTTATGTTTGGTGTGGAATTATATCCAATTTGGCTTTAGGACAATTCTTTTTGTGTTTTTTCATTTAAGACAAATTAAATGAAGATAATAATACCAAAGAATTTGTGTTTGCAATCATTTTCCGGAAGAAACTGAGTATTATCTGACAGAATTGCAGGGGTGTCAATACTTTTGGCCACAACTGTATCGCTTTCAAAATATTTAAAATATTATGGTGTCTTACCGATGCCATATTCATAGAACAGAAAACAGTTTTAGGCTCCGACTAGCTTAAGTGTTTCTTTCCAGCTCCTGTTGGTTTTGCTTGGATTACAGCTTGAGAGTCTATTTTCTTGCAGAGCAATCTTGGTGAATCAAGTGGCTCTTTGCGTCATCGTGTCAAGTGCGGTCATTTGTGGAATTATAATGTTCACATTCTATGTGAACTGTGACCCTCTTCTTGCCGGATATGTCTCTGCTCCTGACCAGGTAGTTATATAGTCACTTATTTTAGGATTTAAAACTATCTTGACTTGTTCCTAATATTATGGCTTTACTGCCAGTGGAATTAAATTGTTAGGTACTTATATGTACTTTGTTATTTAGTAGAGATATTTCTGCATCACCAAATATTAGTACCAAAGAAACAGAAAAAGAGCTTGATTTCGGAAGAACATAAAAAATTTTTTAAAAATCTTTATAATAGGCAAACTTTAGAAAAGACATTGCAACCCTAGGTTGCTTCTACATGGCCATGTCCTGGTCAGTATTTTGTAAGCCAAAATTAGGACTGGATCCAGACCATGGAAGGTGGACATTTTTCCAGTATATGTTTTCTGCTATATTCAACTCCTGTATTTGGCTTACAAATATTGATGGAAAATGCTGACCAAAATACGCAATCATAGGCTTTAATTTCACTGACAAGTTCATTGCTGGGTCTAGCGGCCATAACTTGGATTTCTGAAACTGGCCGCTGGCTGTAGAAAGCTCTCTTTGGTTAAAATATCTTTATTTAACCCCTTTCTGTCATGTGACGTACTATCCCGTCCATGTGTCCTGGGACTTAATTCCCAGGGACGGGAGAGTACGTCACAGCGATCAGCGGCACCCACGTGGTGAGCGCCGCTGATCGCGGCCGGGTGTCAGCTGATTATCACAGCTGACACCCGGCACAATGTGTCAGGGGCAGTCACGGACCGCCCCCGACACGTTAACTCCTTGCACACCGCAATCAAACACGATCGCGGTGTATCGGGGGGGAAAGGGAAGCATCGGCAGGGAGGGGGCTCCCTCCGTGCTTCCCTGAGCCCCCCACAGCAGCGCAATGTGCAGCACTGCTGCGGGGGGCTCCATCCCTGCAGGTCCCCGAATCCAAGATGGCGACGGGGACTTTCGGGGGCCTGCAGGGAGCTGGCTTCCTCAGTGCCTGCAAAGCGCAGGCATGAGGAAAGCCTGTGCAGTGCCTGTGACAGATCGCTAATCAGCCTACTCAGGACAAATTGCAAGGCAACTTTTGGGGTCCAATTTCTCCTGTTACCCTTAGGAAAATAAAAAATTGGGGGCAAAAATATCATTTTTGTGGAAAAAAATGATTTTTTTATTTTCACGCCCGGGCGTTATAAACTTCTGTGAAGCACTTGGGGGTTCAAAGTGCTCACCACACATCTAGATAAGTTCCGTGGGGGGTCTATTTTCCAAAATGGGGTCACTTGTGGGGAGTTTCAATAGTTTAGGTACATCAGGGGCTCTCCAAACGCACATGACACCCGCAGACTATTCCATCAAAGTCTGCATTCTAAAATGTCACTACTTCCCTTACGAGCCCCGATGTGTGCCCATACAGTAGTTTTCTCCCACATATGAGGTATCAGCGTACTCAGGACAAATTGGACAACAACTTTTGGGGTCCAATTTCTCCTGTTACCCTTGGGAAAATAAAAAAATTGGGGACTAAATGATCAGGTTTGTGGAAAAAATACGATTTTTTTATTTTCACGCCCGGGTGTTATAAACTTCTGTGAAGCCCTTGGGGGTTCAAAGTGCTCACCACACATCTAGATAAGTTCCTAAGGGGGTCTAGTTTCCAAAATGGGGTCACTTGTGGGGGGTTTCCACTGTTTAGGTACATCAGGGACTCTCCAAAAGCAACATGACACCCGCAGACCACTCCATCAAAGTCTGCATTCCAAAACGTGACTACTTCCCTTCCGAGCCCCGACGTGTGTCCATACAGTAGTTTTCTCCCACATATGGGGTATCAGCGTACTCAGGACAAATTGGACAACAGCTTTTGGGGTCCAATTTCTCCTGGTACCCTTGGGAAAATAAAAAAATTGGTGATCATGTTTGTGGAAAAAATAC
Source organism: Dendrobates tinctorius (assembly GCF_039654945.1). Taxonomy (NCBI): domain Eukaryota; kingdom Metazoa; phylum Chordata; class Amphibia; order Anura; family Dendrobatidae; genus Dendrobates; species Dendrobates tinctorius. Next base: position 1,115,276 of record NW_027362040.1, on the reverse strand, counting down.
GATTTTTTTGTTTTCACGCCCGGGCGTTATAAACTTCTGTGAAGCACGGGGGGGTTCAAAGTGCTCACCACACATCTAGATAAGTTCCTTGGAGGGGTCCAGTTTCCAAAATGTCATTTGCTGGGGTTTTTCACTGTTTTGGTACATCAGGGGCTTTCCAAACGCAACATGGTGTCCGATCTCAATTTTAGCCAAAAACGTCAATTGGCGCTGCTTCCCTTCCGAGCTCTGCTATGCGCCCAAATAGTCGTTTACACCCATATATGGGGTATCACCATACTCAGGACAAATTGCACAATAACTTTTAGGGTCCTGTTACCCATGGAAAAATACAAATTGGGGGTGAAAAGATCATTTTTGTGGAAAAAATATGATTTTTTAGTTGTACGGCTGTACGCTATAAACTTCTGTGAAGCCCTTGGGGGTTCAAAGTTCTCACCACACATCTAGATAAGTTCCTGGGGGGTCTAGTTTCCAAATTGGTGTCATTTGTGGGGGATTTCCACTGTTTTGGTACATCAGGGGTTTTCCAATCGCGACATGGTGTCCGATCTCAATTCCAGCCAAAAAAGTCAAATGGCGCTGCTTCCCTTCCGAGCTCTGCTATGCGCCCAAATAGTCGTTTACACCCATATATGGGGTATCAGCATACTCAGGACAAAGTGCACAATAACTTTTAGGGTCCTGTTACCCTTGAAAAATAAAAATTGGGGGTGAAAAGATCATTTTTGTGGAAAAAATATGATTTTTTAATTGTACCGCTGTACGTTATAAACTTCTGTGAAGCCCTTGTGGGTTCAAAAGTTCTCACCACATATCTAGACAAGTTCCTTGGGGGGTCTAGTTTCCAAAATGGGGTCACTTGTGGGGGGTTTCCACTGTTTAGGTACATCAGGGGCTGTCGAAGCGTGACATGGCGTCCGATCTGAATTCCAGCCAATTTTGCATTGAAAAAGTCAAACGGCACTCCTTCCCTTCTGAGCTCTGCCATGCGCCGAAACAGTGGTTCCCCCCCCACATATCAGGTATCAGTGTACTCAGGACAAACTGCACAATAACTTTTGCTGTCCAATTTCTCCTGTTACCCTTGGTAAAATAATTGAATCTGAATTATTTTTTTTGTGAAAAAAAGTTAAATGTTCATTTTTTTTTTTAAATATTTAAAAAATTCCTGTGACGCACCTGAAGGGTTAATAAACTTCTTGAATGTGGTTTTGAGCACCTTAAGGGGTGCAGTTTTTAGAATGGTGTCACTTTTGGGTATTTTCTATCATATAGACCTCTCAAAGTGGCTTCAAATGTGATGTGGTACATAAAAATAAAATGGTGTTGCAAAAATGAGAAATCGCTGGTCAACTTTTAACCCTTATAACTTCCTAACAAAAAAAATTGTGCTGCTGTAAAGTAAACATGTGGGAAATGTTACATATTAAGTTTTTTGTGTGTCGTATCTCTGTGATTTAAGGGCATAAAAATTCAAAGTTGGAAAATTGCAAAATTTAAATTTTTTTTGCCACATTTCCGTTTTTTTCACAAATAGATGCAAGTTATTTGAATGAAATTTTACCACTAACATGAAGTACAATATGTCACGAGAAAACAATGTCAGAATCACCAGGATCCATGGAAGCTTTTCAGAGTTATTACCTCATAAAGGGGACAGTGGTCAGAATTGTAAAAATTGGCCTTTTCATGAACGTGCAAACCACCCTTGGGGGTTAAGAGGTTAAAGCGACAAACATCTGTCATCTTTTTTAACCACCCACAAACTGTATTTTTGGAATGCTTTTGCATTCTTCTCTAATACACACGTTGCCTGATTCATACTGTTTATATACAAACCAGACAGGCCTAAATGCATCTGCACTAATACAGGGTGCAGCGGACCCAAGTAAAATGGCAGCTGCACAGGTGCAATAATACCAAATGAAACAGCCTACAATCAGGGATTGACCGTGTGGTACACCAGTGCAGAAGAAATAATCCGCATGTGGCAGTGTTCACACAGGGAATGCAGGGCTTCTGGTTCACAACCTCTTAGTAACACCATATAGGGGGGCTGCCCAGTGCCAACTAGAATGCATCCCGCGTGACCAGAGGCACAAGTTTGCAGAACCATTTGGGCCCAACTGCACCCTGAAAGAAATATAAAAAGTGCACAAAAAACATATCAATATATGTAAGGTATACTGTTTATGCCAGAACTCTTGCGCAAAACATATTAAAAAGTTGCAAAGTGTTTGCATGCAATTGGAATGTGCTTCCTAATGATTTAGGCACGTCTTCATTTTGCATGCCCCTTCATTGAGACGGGTGTGTACAATGTCAGTCTTAATGGCTCTGATTCATAGTCCATTTTTTCTACTTCTTCTGGCTGTTCATTCAATTCAGTGGATGGATCTGTTGTGCAGACTAACCAGTATCCCCACAAAATAGCTCTAAGAAAAATGAACAGTAGAATATATTATTAAAAAAAAGTGACTGTAATGGTTGACATTTTTAAAGGGACTCTGTCAGCACAAAATGACTGCAGAAACCAAGTAGAGGCACTTAGTAACTCCTTGGTGGGCCAGGCACTATCCCATTTATTTGTTTTCTCTCTCTCTCCATCCTCCTATTCCTTGATTTATAGCTCTGGCTCTACAGGAGGAAGAGTACTGAATAGTGATGAGTGAATAGTGAAATATTCGGATTTGGGAAAGTCGACACAAATACTTTCTAATAACCGTGTATTCTTACCGCATAACGGATCCAATGCAAGTCAATGGGAAAGCTGAATATTTTTCTGATGGACCCCTGTAATTGTTATCATAGGTAGACCACAACTATGAGAGTCAAAATGAGAAAACAAATCCAGAAAATCATCTTGTCTGATTTGGCAAGATTTATTTTGCAAATTATGGTGGAAAATAAGTATATGGTCATTAACAAAAATTAATCTAAATATTTTGTCATATATCCTTTGTCGGCAATGACAGAGGTCAAACGCTTTCTGTAAGTCTTCACAAGGCTGGCACACACTGTTGGTGGTATGTTGGCCCATTCCTCCAGGCAGATCTCCTCTAGAGCAGTGATGTTTGGGGCCTGTCGCTGGGCAACACAGGCTTTCAAATCCCTCCAAAGGTTTCCAATGGGGTTGAGATCTGGAGACTGGCTAGGCCACTCCAGGACCTTCATATGCTTCTTTCGAAGCCACTCCTTTGTTGCCCTGGCTGTGTTATTTTGCATGTGCGCATTGAAATGTGACCTCGCGCGTGCGCAGTATGTTTTGCCAACTGAGGGCAAAGCCGAAAATCAGCAGTGCAGATGGCCACAAAATACTTCCTAGACATAAGAAACAACTGTGTATGCTGGCACATGCACCCTAATGATTTTCAGCTTTGCCCTCAGTTGGGCAAAGCATACTGCGCACGCGCAAGGTCACATTTCAAAGCGCACACACAAAATATGTATGCGATCTTCACGCCGAACAATGCATACAGCAAGGTGAGGAGGGGTAGAGTGACGGAACAGAGGCAACTCCCATCGGACCGGACCGAATAGATTAACATACAGCGCGAGACAAATAAAAAAGGTTTTTATGGGTGATACATGGGGAGTCAGGGGGTTTCCGAACTAGTTGTGGAACGCATAGCTGACGTTCAATTAAATGATATTTTTACCTAGTAGGCCAAAAAAGTGGTGACAGGGTCCCTTTAACACTGACAAGTAGTGTCGATTTACTAAAACAGGCACAGCTGTATTGTCCTCGTAAATACGATTTCTAATAGTCAAATGACACTGTTAAAATAAGGTGACATGTTGGTAATTACTGTACAAGAATTTAGGTGTGGAAAATCCCAGCCTAATATTATATTTTGTTTCCTTCTAGTACATTCCATACTTCGTGTTGGAGATATTTGAACAATATCCAGGTATCCCAGGTCTTTTCCTTGCCTGTGCATACAGTGGTACACTAAGGTACAGCGATTCATGAATATGAACAATTAATAGCATTTTCTGCATCTTCTATTAACTATATTTTATATTGCTACAGCACAGCATCTACAAGCATTAATGCTATGGCTGCAGTGACCCTTGAAGACCTCATTAAGCCAAGAATGCCACATATTTCTATGGCAAAGCTAATAATCATTTCAAAGGGATTGTGTGAGTACGGTGTACTGCCAATATAGATGAGATATCATCATGCTGATTCTCAATGTGCGTTACACTGTGTATTAGGCTACTTTCTGACTAGCGTTTGGAGGCACAGCGCAGGGCCGCCGCTAAGCTCCGCCCCAGCCACGCCTCCTCCAGTCAGCTCCTCCTATGATCGCATGACGCTGAATGTGATCAGCGTACCCAATATTTGCAGCGTCATGGGATCATAGGAGGAGCTGACCGGAGGAGGCAGCCAGGGGCGGAGCTTAGCGGCGGCCCTGCGCTGCGCCTCCGAATGCTAATCTGAAAGTAGCCTTAGCACAGCGTTGTGCTGGAGTCCTAGTATTATCTGTTACATTACCAAGAAGTTTTTGTGTTTAGCTGGATTGTTGTATTAATGTTTGTTAGGCGTTACTCTAACTTCAGTGCAACATCAGCAAACAGAAACGGTTTTAAGAAAGTCCGCTTTTCAGCAAACGTTCAATAATGTTGTGAAAGGGCTTCCACAGAGGAACCAGTACAGAGGATTCCTACATAAGGCTATGTTCACAAGTTGCATTTTTCTTTATTTTTTTTCTGCAGGCAAAACATTCTCTCTTTGCAGTAAAGAAGCTGCTTACGAAAAGCAGAATTTGCTGCATTTTTCAGGATCTCAAAGTTCAGATTTGCTTCCACTACATAAGCATGAACGAAGCATGAACAATGCAAGGTGTGAGGTCACCAATGCAAGACCTACTGTATGTGAAACCCAAAAAACATTTTGGAAAAAACAGCAATTGATCAAATTATTTAGTGGAAAAAGATTTTTATGAATGAAAAAATAGTGACTATTATGAACAAAAAAGTTCACAAGAGTTCATGAAAAAATACATAATTACAAATGTAACAGCAAGGGGAGGTGAATTGGTCACGAATAGTTTACCTAAGACATTAGCAGAGCATCGCGTTTGTGGGGCAAGGTTTACTTTCATACCTTGGTCAGCCCTTGAGCTGATCAGGTATTGTTCAATCTCATACCTTGGTCAGCCACCGTTTACTTTACACATATCACTATGCTAATTAAACTATACTAATCAAAGCTGCCATTCTCAGGAGAGGATACCAAGACATTGTGGTCTAAACTTGGGGAAATAATAAAAATAAATGGGTTTCACATTCTGAGGTACCTGCTTTTTTTCACTAAAAATGCAACAAAGCCTGATACCTCCATTGTTTGCTATGTTTTTGCACTTACTCATTACTTTCTATGGCTGAAAAAATACTGCAAAAACACTGATAGAAGTGACATGCTGCAGTTTTCAAAAATCCCAATGTGTATGCATGAGTTTTCTGAAATGTTATAGCTTTTACTGGTACTGTAAAACACCGCTCTAAATTTGCATTAAAAAATGCAGCAAAAATGCAACATGTGAACATAACCTAAGAGGTCAGACAGGACTCGGGAAGGGTTGAGCACAATGATTTGTAGGCGCAGGCTTCCTAGGTTCAAATCCCATCAAGGACAACATCTGCAAGGAGTTTGTATGTTCTCCCAATGTTTGTGCGGGTTTCCGAGTTCTATGGTTTCTTCCCACACTCCAATGACATACTGATGTGAATGGTATGATGAGGTCTGTAAAGCGCTGTTGATTATGTTGGTGCTATATAAACAAGCATAATAAATAAAAAACATGTGGGATAAAGTACCACATACAGATCGTACATGGTAACTATTACGGGCTTTATTACTGTAGGTCTTGCAACTAAGGATGCTAATGGAACCTGGGGCCAGCACACACTTCATAAGCTCACTGTCTCTTCCTGTTCCCATTTTCATACAATAACAACCCTTACCCCACAGGTTGTCAGTAGTTGTATCCCTCCTTCCTCACTGTAGCTATGTACCCTTGTTCTGTTAGGAGTGGCGGAAGGCACTAAAAAAAATAAATAATTAAAGTGCCTTCGCCACTCGGGGTCCACCGTGCGGCAGATGGCAAAACCACTGCTAAGGAAGGCAGAGCACTACAGCGGTAGTGTGCACAGGGTTGAACTACACCTAGTGCACTAAAGCAAGCTCAGTTAGGATTCACAGAGCTGCACACATAACATAAATGCAAAAACGCTGAGTCTGAATAGCCTTCTCAGACACTCAGCGGCACACGTGCGGTAGTCGATAATCGGAGTAGTTAAAAAGGCGTCACTACCACCGAATGGACTTACCGTTCCAGGACGTGTGCATGGCGTCGCAACTGTGAACGCCAAAATGACTGCAGGCGCAAATGCAGGACGCTGGCTGTTGCAACAGGTGATGCTTGAGCGCGCTGGCGCTAGCGCAATACTGGCTGTACCCAATCACTCACACAGACGTAATATCAGAGGGAAGGGGTTTCATAATAAGTCATTCACCAGACCAAGCATCCATCACCAAGCACACAGCAGCAAGTATAGAAATACTAGCGCCTGGCATAGCGGCCATGCGCACTTTTTATAGCGTACGGGACCTGCCAGAAATCTCCAGAGCCCTGAACTGGACCAATGGAATCCGGAGCAGGACCTGAGCACCTGACTCCTGAACTCCAATGGGAGCTCATTCCATGAGCATGCTCAGAAGCCGGCTGAAAGGACTTAGCCTCTGGAGACAAATGTGAGGATCTGGATCTCTGCATACGTATGGCAGGACACAGATTCCTAACATTACCCCCCCCAAGGCCCCCTCCTCCTTGAGCCTTCCGGGTGAATACCCTGTGTCCTACGGTGGCATAAGGTTCAAGCTCGTCCGAGGGCGAGCTTGGTGTCCCGGTAGGAGATACAGTAACCCGAGACACCTGGAAGGCATCAGAGGAATCGAGGTCACCAGGTTTCAAGAGGGACACTTGGGAGATAATAGGAGCGGGAGTGACAGGGGCACGCCGCTGCATGTCGGCAGAAGTCACCACCCTCTGCCTAGGAGGGTTAGGCTGAGCACATAAGGTGCAAGCCTGAATGAATTTTTTCATGTCCCGAGCTCTATGGGGCCACCAATACGCACCAGCCAATAGTTTTGAGACCTGCATATAGCCCCGATGGTGGTGCGTGTTAGGCGCATGCGCCCAGGTGAGCACCTGAGCCCTAAGATGAGGAGGGACAAAGGTCTCGATAACCTGTCCAGACTCTAAACTTTGCGGGGGGCCGGCTTCCGGAGAAACCGCACCTACATGATGACAACCGCAGATGGATTCTTGTTCAGAGTCTGGGTTAACGTTGGTACGAGACACCTCCATGGGCTCAGGAGGTAGAACCTCTGGCTCGTCTAGCTCAATGGGAACAAAAATTTTGGGAGCTGAAACGGATTTGCGCTTGGAGTGAGCCTGCTCCATACCGCGCTCCGAAAAACGGAGGTCGATACGTGAGGAGACTGAGATTAGCTCCTCCAAGCTAGTGGGTATCTCTCTGGTTGAGAGAGCATCTTTCACATGCTCCGCTAGACCTCGCCAAAAAACGGGGATTAGAGCCTTGTCGGACCATTCCAACTCGGACGCCAGTGTCCGAAAACTGACGGCGTACTGGCTGACCGAGAGTGACCCCTGAGTAAGGGCGAGTAACTGCAGGGACGTATCATGCGTGACCCAAGGGCCGAGAAAAACTTGCCTGATGGCAGTTAGCAAGTTAGCCACGGTCCGAATTTTGGGGTCGCCACGCTCCCACAGAGGCGTAGCCCATTCCAGCGCCTTGCCCGACAGTAGGGAGATAACAAAAGCCACCTTAGCCCGCTCCGTAGGGAATTGCGCTGCCAGAAGCTCTAGGTGTATCGAGCACTGGCTGATAAAACCCCTACAAGAGGCGCCATCCCCAGCATATTTATCGGGCAACGGGAGGCGGGTGACTGTCGGCGCAAGGGTGGACATGGAAATACGCCCTACTGCATCCGTGAGTGCCTGGACGGCAGCATCTGTAGCCTGCGCAGCTGCAAGAGACCTCTCCAGGGTAGCAAGACGAGCCTCGAGCTGACGCACAAGCTGTAACAGCTGCTGCTGATCTGCCATCCCTTAGCCAGACCCTGGCGCTAGTATTATGTTAGGAGTGGCGGAAGGCACTAAAATAAATACATAATTAAAGTGCCTTCGCCACTCGGGGTCCACCGTGCGGCAGATGGCAAAACCGCTGCTAAGGAAGGCAGAGCACTACAGCGGTAGTGTGCACAGGGTTGAACTACACCTAGTGCACTAAAGCAAGCTCAGTTAGGATTCACAGAGCTGCACACATAACATAAATGCAAAAACGCTGAGTCTGAATAGCCTTCTCAGACACTCAGCGGCACACGTGCGGTAGTCGATAATCGGAGTAGTTAAAAAGGCGTCACTACCACCGAATGGACTTACCGTTCCAGGACGTGTGCATGGCGTCGCAACTGCGAACGCCAAAATGACTGCAGGCGCAAATGCAGGACGCTGGCTGTTGCAACAGGTGATGCTTGAGCGCGCTGGCGCTAGCGCAATACTGGCTGTACCCAATCACTCACACAGACGTAATATCAGAGGGAAGGGGTTTCATAATAAGTCATTCACCAGACCAAGCATCCATCACCAAGCACACAGCAGCAAGTATAGAAATACTAGCGCCTGGCATAGCGGCCATGCACACTTTTTATAGCGTACGGGACCTGCCAGAAATCTCCAGAGCCCTGAACTGAACCAATGGAATCCGGAGCAGGACCTGAGCACCTGACTCCTGAACTCCAATGGGAGCTCATTCCATGAGCATGCTCAGAAGCCGGCTGAAAGGACTTAGCCTCTGGAGACAAATGAGAGGATCTGGATCTCTGCATACGTATGGCAGGACACAGATTCCTAACATGTTCCTTACAGCCTGTTGAGTCTTCATCCCTCCCTCCTGCAGACATCCGAGCACTCTCCTTGCTGCAGACTTCTGCGTACTTCTCCCTTTTCCCTACATACTACGGAGCCATTTCACAAGCATCCCGCTTGTATGGGTGTGTGGAATAAGCTGCATTTACCTTGCGCATGAATGTAAGACTGTAAATGAGGCAGCTGATGTATTTACCACTGTAAAATATCTACAGTATGTACTTACAATATGTTAGGATTAAATTGAAAAGATTTGGTCTGCAGTACTTTCCCTGGTCACAGTATCATTTGCAGATAATATTTGAGCAATTAACGTATTATATGTGCGTTGTGTGGTCTAAATATTTTATGACTGTATGTCGGAGTTTTTTGGAGCATTGCGCGGTATTACTTACTTACCTTCCACGTAGAGATAACTTTTTAAATAAATTATGTCACATATCATATTTGTAATGAAAAGGCCAATGTAAATAATTTTATGGCCAAAAATGATAAAAGTATTCTCAGAGTGTTACCTTTATTGGCTAACCAGAGAAAAAATATATTTGCAAGCTTTCAGAGGCTCCTTCTTCAGGCAGGATTACAAATGGAAAGGCCAAAAGACAACTGAACCTTTTGTTATTTGTGCCAAAAATTCAGATTTGGCATTTGTCAACTTTCGATAGGTAAAATGAAGTCACATACTAACATAAGAAACAAAATTCAGTGCACATTTCTCAATGTTGTTGGAGGAACAAATTCAGTAATGGAGTTTGCAGTGTTTGTAGGATCAAGGAACATTGGAACATTAGTGTCCCCATACACTTTCAGCTAAATTCTGGTTCAGGCGATTATTTGGTGATCTCTTTTGACTCCTTCATACACATGTTGAGTTCTCTCGTGTTCTCTACAAGAGAGCCACTGCTAGACTCCTCTGACAGCGATTTATCTGGCCAAGAACAAAAAAATGCCGGATCCTTCTGTCCGCGACATCATTTGTCGAGGTAAAGTCTGGAGGCCCCCGAACACATTAGACATTAGACAGCTGAGCCCGCCGATATTGTGTAACTAGCTAAGAACCCATTCTACGCCCGGATGGCAAGCATTTTTTTTGGTATATGGTCTCCCATCCTGGTATGTGTTGCCCCCTCCTATCCTGGTATGTATGGCACCCCTCATCACTATCCTGCTATGCATGGCCCCCTCATTCCTATAATGGTATGCATGGCCCCCTTATCCCTATTCTGGTATGCATGATCCCCCCCATCCTGGTATGCATGGCACCCCATTCCTCATCCTGGTATGTATGGTACCCTCACCCCCCAATCTTGGTATGCATGGTACCCCCTCATCCATATCCTGGTATTCATGGTTCCCTCACCCCCAATCCTGATATGCATGGTCCCCTCACCCCTCTAATCCTGGAATGCATGGTCCACTCACTCTCCAGTCCGGGAATGCATGGTCCCCTCACCCCCCCAATGCCGTGTTCTCTGGACAGGGCGTGTAGTGGTGCCTGCGCCATTTTCTTGAAGACACACTGTAGTCTTCTACAACATGGCGGCAGAAAGCGAGGACTGGCCAGGCGCCGAGTCTGGCACCATAACACGCCCTGTCCAGACATCACGACCCAACAACGTAACGATCGGGTATTGACACGGGGTCTCGCCGTGATGTCAGGAGAGGGCCCGCGTCAATATCCGATAGTTCAGTTCCTGTTCCGTGATGTCTGGAGAGGGCGTGTTGTGGTGCCGGACTCGGCGCCTGCGCAGTCCTCGCTTTTCGGCACTATTTTCTTGAAGACACACTGCAGTGTCTTCTACAAAATGGTGGCGGTAAGCACGGACTGTGCATGTTCTGATTCTGGCGCCACAACCCCCCTTCTCCTGACATCACATGAAGATGCAAGACCCCGCGGCAACAGCAACCCTGGATCGGTAAGGTGTTGCGGAGATCGTGGTATGCGTTCAGTGCTTACACATATCGCGATCTCCTGGGGAGATGTGTCACTCTGTCTGGAGCAAGACTGCACAGTGCGCAGGCACATCGCGCTTGCGCAGTCTATAGAGGCTTCAGACAGAGTGACGCTTACAGCATTATATTATAGATGTGTATGGAGGCCTTAATTTATCTGGTGGTCTTGCAGCTACTTTTACTTTTCTTTGTTTTTCTGTACTTTCCAAGAAACATAGCATTTTTGCCATATAATATACAGAAAAAAAAAATCTTTGTATGGAGGAAAGGTGAAAAAACTCAATTTTGCTGTGGCTTACATTTATTATGTAGTACAAATATGAAAATACCTAATTTATATTTTTTTTTGTTTTCCTACTTTTAAAAAATAAAAAGATTTAAAAAAAAAAAATTGATTTGTGTTGCTATATTCTGATACTCATAATTTTTTGATTTCTCCATCTACTGAGCTGAGGAGGCTTTTTTTTCATTACAGACTACAGTTTTTATTGGTACCAGCTTTTATGGCGCAAACTCGTTTTATTTCACTTTTTTGGAAGGAGGGTGACAAAGAAAAAACAGCAATTCGGTTTCTTTTTTTTTACAGCATTTGTAACGCAGAAGGAAAAATTTGACATCTTAAACGTTTATTATTAGTCTATTGAAATTTTACTAATCACCTAAGAAGCTCTGCCTGTAGCATAGAAGTTTAATCCTCTTAACACTGGGAACATTTTGCCCCTAATAAACGTAAGAATTTACAAGCCAAGGTTGAGAACAACAGACATGAGAGAGCAACACCAAAGTTAGTGTGATTGTGGAGGGCTTATTAGGCTTACTTAAGTTTCCGAAAATCCACTTCTAACAAACTTACATTGCATGTGAATATACTGTAAATGATTTTTCCTGTCTTTTCTTTCTTTCTCAGCTTTCTTGTATGGGTGCTCGTGTATTACAGTAGCTGCTTTATCCTCATTGCTAGGAGGTGGAGTTCTGCAGGTATCAGTATATTTAACTAGGGCTAAAGAATAGTATTATTCGCGACCCAATGATTTATGATTGTGACTGTTTCTCTTATACAGGGCTCATTTACAGTGATGGGTGTGATCAGTGGCCCATTGCTCGGGGCCTTTATACTAGGAATGTTCACTTCGTCATGCAACACTCCGGTACGTTCTACATTATGTAAATTGACATATGTAAAAAAAAAATACAGAAAACCAATTTAAATATGTTTGGGTGTGGACTGTGATTATATTATTCTTTATAATCGTACCCAGGAAGTAGCATACGCATACTTCCTGCAGTGCTCTACATTTTAAGTATGCACGTGTGATGGCATATACTAAATTGTGAAGCTTAGATATGATAAATGAATAGACATGTAACTGGACTGCAGGACATTTCCACATATTAAGTAACAACATGGGACATGATGACCCCTTTTATGATGCTAGAGTTGTGCAGTTATATAACTAAACTTTCCATAGGGTCTGGATGCCTTTCTTGAAAAATATATGTGGCGCCCCTGAGGCTCAGTCGCCACAGAGGTACTGCACCTCCTCCTGAGGTGTGGTATCCCACCATCCTGGTAAGGTGGAGACTCCTGACCACGCTCCAACACCTGCACCCCACACCACAAAGTAGTGTAGCAAAGCACCCATTGGTGGCTCCCTGCTTGGAACACGAAACGTGCTGGGAGGTGGGTGGAGTTAGATTACATTACAAGGAGCGGGAAGAGTTTAGGATGAGAGGTCAGTTGGTTCGAGAGTTGGAGAGAAGAAGATCCCTGGAGAGAGGGATAGATGGATGGAAGTGCTGCAGCAGATCCCAGTGACCTGGGTCTGCTGGCACGGGAAAGGAAGAGAGAGAGAGCAACATAGACTGAAAGCCTGATTCTCCATAGAAAGAGAGATTAGTACGGAACGTGAGGAGTAAAAGGGAACAAAATGTGGGTTAGAAGAGAAGTGGGTTAGAAGTTCCAAGTGCAAGGCTGGGGCCCGGTCCCCGAGGTTGTATGGATACTAATGGTCCTGCAGCAGACACCGGAGGAATAGAAGCAGTGACCACTTTATTCCCACACAAGACTTGGGGGCACAACAGCAACTGGATAGTGAGCCGGGACTTAGTAGCAAGAAGTCCCCAAAGCAGGCTACAGCTGTCTGCCGTACAAGTAGAGTTCATAAGAACATCGGACAGGAGGAACTCCAGTGTAACTCAGTACTAGGAGTACTTCATTTAAAGGCGCTATAAGAGGAGACGTTCAGAAAGGCACATGTTGGCGGAGTGTTGGAAAGGAGTATTCCATCTGGCCTGGAGGTTGACTGAGTCCCTGACCCGGAGGACACGGCACGGAGGCAGGCACCTGTTTGTACAACAGACTGTGAGTAAGGCTTTGGAACTACATGCCCTGGTGTCCTCCACTCATTCCTGCGCCAACCCGCCCAGCACTGCTACATCCCTTGTGCCTGACACTGCATCATCCAAGTGTCACTTCACCTACACTGCCCTGGGACTACAGCCCTGCCTGTGGAGGGCTATAACATCATTGCTGCACCACCCCATCTGTCCCAGAGGATCTGTCTGCAGCGTCGGCTTACATCTCCATTGCCAAACACCACAGGTGGCGTCAGGAAACACATAAACTTTCATCACCATAAGCACACTGCAACAACCCCCTTTTACAATGGGCGCCTAGGGCCACGGGCCGGGTCCCAGCTGTCGTGACATCTCCCACTGAAGCTCATCGGGCCCGGTACCGAGTACCCCACAGCCCTGGCACGGGGTGGCCCATTTTTGGCATCACGAACAGGATGACGAGACCCGATGCCGGGCCGGGTCACAGCTGCCGTGACAACTCCTATTGAAGCTCATCGGGCCCGGTACTGAGTACCAAACAGCCCTGGGTGTGAGGGAGACCCATTTTTGGCATCACGAACAGGATGATGAGACCCGATGCCATCGGGTTCTATGTGCCTGAGATCTGTTGGACTTAAAACTGTTGGAAATGTGCAGAAGACCTAATTTGATTGACTGTGAGATGAATGTTAAAAACGGCCGCCGGCACGCTGAAGAAGGGCGTGACAGCCTGGGTGGTCCTAAGAAAAGACAGCGAACTGTCCTGGGCCTCCCCTGTCTGAACTTCTATGCGACAGCAACATGGCCCACCCCCCGACGGGTTTGTATACTGGCTTAGTATGGAGGAGTTGGAAGAAGACGCCGCCCCCAGAAGGAGGAGCGGAAGCCAGTGGAGGGAAGAAGAACGCCAGAACACCATATTGGAAGGAGAAAGGAGGAGGCCTGCGGAGCGTGAGGGGGTTGAGTTGAATCTCCCCGGCGCCATGGCTGAAGGCTCCGACCCGGCTTCCAGGATGGACTGTCAACAGCTGGAGCAGGAGATTGCCCTGTTGACTCATGAACTGCGGCTGAAGCAGGAGGCGCTCTGGAGGAAGAAGTGGCAGCCTGCCCTGGAGGGGCCTACACCCGAGGAACCCCAGTCACCGGGTACCCGCCGTCGCTGCACCGGATCTTCCCCAGGCAAACCCTGTAGAGCCTGTGACCGCTGCAATACCATCGGCAGCGTCCCCTGCAATCTCTCCGTTACCACCGCTGCTGTGTGAGGCAGAGGGAGCTGAAGCGGAGGAAGAGGAGCTCCCGCCTGGACCTGACACGGCCGCGCAGGTCCCACCGGAGACCCCCGTGGACCGGACAACTACCACCACTACCCCTGTGGACACCCCTGCAGCTGCCCACCGTCTCAGGCCTGCACCGGAACCGCAACACTGACAGGAGGCACCAGGTATGGCCGTCGGCCCTGAAGTTAGAGAAGCCACTGGGTGCCCGCCGGCCATGGCAGTCGGACAGGTGGTGCTGGACTTGGTTTGGGACCGGGATATCAGTCCCCGGGGGAACACCTGAACCCGTGACAGTGGTGCCACGGTCCACAGTGGGCAGGGGCCGGTCCCGGGAAGAGGATGAGGAAACGAGTGCCCAATGCCGGGAGACCATCCGCCCGCTGGCAGTCGAGCAGCGGGAGAGAGAACAGCGGAGGTTGGCTGAGCTGGGCCCTGATCTGGACCGCAAGGAGAAAGCCCGTGCTAGTCACTATGGGTCCCGGGATTCGGCAGGATGGGGCCAGGTCCTTAATGTGAACCATGAGCGGGGGTTCGGTTTCATCGCCGACCCTACACGGATCTCCGACCTGTTCTTTAGCCAGAGAGATGTGGAATCCCATCTCCGGAAAGGACACCCTGCTCGAGACCTGCAACCGGGGGAGTAGGTGACTTTTACACGGCATGAAGGGCTCCGTGGCTGGTACGCTTTAAACGTATGCAGGATACCAGAGGATTTCCTCGCCACCTTCAGGAAGGAAAAGGTCTGCACTTCCCCGGTACCTCCCACCGTGATCACCAAAACTGTGCTGGTACCCACGCCCGTAAGCCAATCTACCAATCCAGCATCCCTGGGTACAAGTCACCACCCCTGCTGTACCTCAGGCAGCATCTTCAACCACTGCAATCGCATCTGGTGGACACCCAGAGCATCTCCCCTGGAAGCAGCCCAAGCAACCAGCTTCCAGAAACCCAGGAGGGGATAACTAACTATAATGTTGATCTGAACTAACTTTTGTTGCCCAGGAGGGTATTAGCAAGTTTCCAGCTTTTCTATTTTTTTCTATTTTTGATTATGATGTTTATTTGTTGATCCCGTTGTTGCCCAGTTTTATTGGCAGCATTCTTCTATTACCTTTGAACTGTGGAGATCATGGACGCTGAGTGATCCGGAACTGATAATGTACATAGTTTGCACCTCTTTAGGTGCTTTCTCTTGGTTTTACATAGAGAGAGAGCAACATAGACTGAAAGCCTGATTCTCCATAGAAAGAGAGATTAGTACGGAACGTGAGGAGTAAAAGGCAACAGAGGATGTGGGTTAGAAGGGAAGCCTTCCTAGAAGTTCCAAGCGCAAGGCCGGGGCCCGGTCCCCGAGGTTGTATGGATACTAATGGTCCTGCAGCAGACACTGGAGGAATAGAAGTAGTGACCACTTTATTCCCACACAAGACTTGGGGGCACAACAGCAACTGGATAGTGAGCCGGGACTTAGTAGCAAGAAGTCCCCGAAGCAGGCTACAGCTGTCTGCCGTACAAGAAGAGTTCATAAGAACATCGGACAGGAGGAACTCCAGTGTAACTCAGTACTAGGAGTACTTCATTTAAAGGCGCTATAAGAGGAGATGCTCAGAAAGGCACATGTTGGCGGAGTGTTGGAAAGGAGTATTCCATCTGGCCTGGAGGTTGACTGAGTCCCTGACCCGGAGGACACGGCACGGAGGCAGGCACCTGTTTGTACAACAGACTGTGAGTAAAGCTTTGGAACTAAATGCCCTGGTGTCCACCACTTATTCCTGCACCAACCTGCCCAGCACTGCTGCATCCCTTACACCTGACACTACACCATCTACGTGTCACATCACCTACTCTGCCCTGGGACTACAGCCTTGCCTGTGGAGGGCTATAACATCACTGCTGCACCACACCATCTGTCCCAGAGGATCTGTTTGCAGCGTCGGCTTACATCTTCATTGCCGAGCACCACAGGTGGCGTCACGAATCACTTATAAACTTTCATCAGCATAAGCACACTGAAACAACCCCTTTTACAATGGGCGCCCAGGGCCACGGGCCGGGTCACAGCTGCTGTGACATCTCCTATTGAAGCTCATTGGGCCCGGTACCCAGTACCCCACAGCCCTGGGTGTGAGGGCGACCCATATATTCCAGGCATTACTAGATTCTATGATGAGACGTTAATCCAGAGAACTAGTCTGATTGCCATATGTGGAGTGGGAAAGCAATTGCTCCCCTAATATGGAGCAATTAGCATCTGCCTCATGGTTTTTTTTGCATTCCTCTGGATCAACATATTAGATTTGTGTCTACCTTCAGCCTTAAAAACTATGAAACTATAGGCTGTTTCACAGCTCAAAAACTCAGGGCTGGCTCCAGGTTTTTGTGGGCCCCGGGCAAAAGAGTCTCAGTGGGTCCCTTTAACACATACCACGATTCATGATCCACAGATAAGAAATATAGATATAGTACAATGCCAAAGATTTCAATAACTTCTTTCATTACATGAGTCATATCTATTGTAAATTCCACAATAGCTCAGGAACTGGCGAATTCTCGCAGTGCACAATGCATGCACGCCCTGGAGGGATTGAAAAGTTTTTATTTTAGACCTGACAGTATAGTCCTCCATACAGTATTATGGGCACCACATAGTCCTCCATACAGTATTATGGGCACCACATAGTGCTACATAAAGTATTATGGGCACCACATAGTCCTCCATACAGTATTATGGGCACCACATAGTCCTCCATACAGTATTATGGGTACCATTAGTCCTCTATACAGTATTATGGGCACCATTAGTCCTAAATACTGTATTATGGGCACCACATAGTCCTCCATACAGTATTATGGGCACCACATTGTCCTCCATACAGTATTATGGGCACCACATAGTCCTCCATACAGTATTTTGGGCACCACATAGTGCTTCATACAGTATTAAGGGCACCACATAGTCCTCCATACAGTATTATGGGCACCATTAGTCCTCAATACTGTATTATGGGCACCACATAGTCCTTCATACAGCATTAAGGGCACCATTAGTCATCCATAATATATTATGGGCATCATAGAGTCTTTCATACAGTATTATGGGCATCACATAGTCCTCCATACAGTATTATGGGCACTACATAGACCAACATACAATATAATGAGCCTCACATATTGGGCCCCATATATTGCGTCGTACAGAATAATGGGCCTCACATAATGATCCATACATAACAATGCAGGTGCTTCTCATAAAATTAGAATATTATCAAAACGTTAAGTTATTTCAGTTTTTCAATACAAAAAGTGAAACTCATATTATATAGAGTCATTACAAACACAGTGATCTATTTCAAGTGTTTTTTTCTGTTAATGTTGATGATTATAGCTTATAGCCAATGAATTCCCAAAAGTCATTTTCTCAGTAAATTAGAATACTTTATAACACCAGCTTGAAAAATGATTTTAAAATCCGAAATGTTGGCCTATTGAAATGAACTCAATACTTGGTTGGGGCTCCTTTTGCATCAATTACTGCATAAATGCGGCGTGGGATGGAGGCAATCAACCTGTGGTGCTGGCACCGGGCTCCCCTGACTCGCGGTCCCCATAGTGTGCCGGTGTCCCTGACAGCAAGTCCCCCCTCCTTGCGCTTGCTCAGGGCCTCGACACTTGCCCGGGTGCACTAGGGGGTGATGCCGGCGCTGCATATACATTAAACCCCTTCACGACTCATGACTTACCATATTTTCCGGTGTATAAGATGATTTTTTAACCACTGAAAATCTCCTCAAAAGTCTTGGGTCATCTTATAAGCCGGGTGTCGTTTTATAGGGCGGGTGCAGAACAATCTGTGGTCACAGCATATGGTGGGGCAGTAGTCCCGATGACGCGATGACGAGGTGAGGGGTGCGCCTCACCAGGAAGGTGTAAGTGAAGCAAGCTGCAGGCGTCCGGGACACCTGGGGTATGGAAAAAAGAGGGGGAGCGGCGCTCTGCCCAGTAAAACATGCCTCTTTCACCCGTCTGACCTTGTATCTTATTACCTTCTTCTCTGCCCCTCAGATCTCTCACATGTACACCTGCACCGCTTCACTGCAGCCAACAGAAGCAAGACCTGAGAGGCAGAGAAGGAGGTAAAAGGATACAAGGGCGGGCCACCTTCCCAGTGAGGTGCCCCCTCACCTTTTCACTGCAGTCCTCAGGAGCGAGATCTGAGAGGCAGAGAAGGAGATACTGGTAATAGGATACAAGGGCAGGCCTGAGGGATGCGCTACCGCTATGATAGTCTTGGAGATAGGGAGGGCTGGGCAGGCAGAGAGAGCTGACCAATCCAAGCAGGATTTGTATACAACAAACAACCAATTGCCTGTAAGGTACATCGCTTGCCGTGATTGGCTGGTTGTTGTTTACTGGGTACCACATACCGTACATCACCAGTATCTGTACCTATTCATACAGTATAGCACCAGTACATACAGTACAGTATGCAAATGTCCAACAGTCAAAACCCCATCATGGCTCCACCAGCAAGAAGAAAGAAATATGAAGCCAGTTTCAAACTTAAAGTTGTAAACTTTGCCATTGAACATAATAACTGCACTGCTGGAGTAACAGAAAAGTTGGTTCGGGACTGGAAAGCAAATGAAAAAGCAATGAAGAGTATGCCAAGGGGTAAGTGTGCATTTAGAAGAGGCACCCCACATTGGCCAGAACTCGAAAAACATGTAGGAGACTTGGTGAATGAGCATCACCAAAACGGTTATGTAGTGACCAAAATAAAATATGTTTGTTTGCAGTTCAGTGGGCCAAATCTTACCCAGATCACAGCAACAGCGCACTAAACATGGCTTTATGTTAAGTAGTATTGGAAATATGGATGAGACTCCAATGAATTTTGATATGGTTGGAAATAAAACTGTCCATCAAAAAGGTGAAAAAACAATTTAAATTAAAACAGGGCATGAGAAGTCCAGTTTTACAGTTGTATTAGGATGCACAGCTGATGTCGCCAAACTGAGACCAATGATTATTTTTAAAAGAAAAACAATGCCGAAACTCAAGTTCCCTGTTGCTTGTTTTGTACATGTGAATGAAAAAGGCTGGATGGATGAATAAGGGTGTGTGCACACGTTGCAGATTCTGCTGCGGAATTGTCCTCACGGATTTGTCTAAATCCGCAGGTCAAAAGACCTGCGGTTTATCTGCGGATTTCCTGCGGATTAGCCTGCAGTTGTTCCCTTGCGGTTTGACACCTGTCATAGAGCAGGTGCCAAACCGCAGTGGAATCCGCACAAAGAAGTGATATGCTGCGGATTTAAACTCGCAGCAAATCTGCACGGAAAATTCCACACCGTGAGCACTGTGTTTTTCATTTTGCATTGCCTTAAATGGTACTGTACACCGCAGCAGAAACTGCTGCAGATCCGCAGGGCCAAATCCACTGCGGATCCGCAGCAGAATCCGCAAAGTGTGCACACAAGTTTCTGCTGCGTTGTACAGTACCTTTATTTTCTATGGAAAATGAAATCCACAGTGCACACGGTGCAGAATTTTCCGCGCGGATTTGCTGCGGTTTCAAATCCGCAGCATGTCACTTCTTTGTGCGGAATCCGCAGCGGTTTTACACCTGCTCCATTGTACAGGTGTCAAACCGCAGGGGAAACCTGCAGGCTAATCCGAAGATAAACCACAGGTCTTCTTACCTGCGGATTTTGCCAAATCCACACAGAAAAATCCGCAGCACCATCCGCAACGTGTGCACTTACCCTAAGGGGTAAAGCTATGGCTTGATGATGTATGGAGCAGGCGACCAGGTGGACTTATTCAAAAATGTAGTCTACCGGTGTGGGATATGTTCAGGGCTCATTTAACTCCACCACCAAGCAAAGGCTTGCAAGACTAAACACACATGCGGTAGTTATTCCTGCAGGATTGACATCGTTGGTACAGCCACTGGATGTGTGCCTAAACAAGCCATTTATAGATCGCTTTCGAGAACGGTGGAATGAATGAATGGTTAGCGGCGAAAAGTCATTCACAAAAGGAGGAAACATGCGTGCCCCACAGTTGGATGTTTTGTGCATAAAAGACTGGAATGATATTGATGCAGAAACAGTAATCAAGTCTTTCTAGAAGTGTGGCATATCGAATTCATTAGATGGTATGGAGGACGACTACTTGTGGCAAGATGAAGAGGAAGCTGAAGCTGAGACCACACCATCTGACACGAGATTTGATCCGTACGATGACTGCCTTACAAATGTCATTGATGTAGTTATGATATCAGATGACAAACAGGAGGTTGTTTTTTTAAAAGTGAAACTGTCACGCCAGCAAAACCTGGTTATTGTCTTATCCTTCCTTTCAGCTTTAGGCTATGTGCACACGTAGTTGGAAGTGCTGTGGATTTTTCCGCGTGTTTTTTGAAAAATCCGCTGGTAAATCTGCAGGTCAAAATACCTGCGGTTTACCTGTGGATTAGCCTGTGGTTTAGCCCTGCGGTTTCACACCTCACAATGGTGAAGGTGTGAAACCACAGCGGAATCCACACAAAGAATTGACATGCCGCGGATTGTAACCCGCAGCAAATCCGCGTGGAAAAATCCGCAGCATGTGCACAGCGGTTTTGGTTTTACCATTGCAAAGAATGGTACTGTACAACGCAGCAGAAACTGCTGCGGACCCACAGGGCCAGAAACGCTGCGGATCCACAGCAGAATCCACAATGTGTGCACATAGCCTGAGAATGAATTAGGAAAAGTTTAATCCACTTGCACTGTTTTATTACACAGGTTTGCTGACAAACAGCCTTACGTTTATAGTACCTGCATGTCATAAGCATGTGAAGTAAAATTACCATATTCAAATCAAATCTGAGGCTTTTTTTTTACTTTTATCGTATGTGCGTTGGAAGAGGGGTAGTCTTATACAGCCAGTATATCACAAACTCTAAATTTCAACTGGAAAAGTTGGTGGTCGTCTTATACGCCGGAAAATATGGTATATTTATGTAATCGGCCGTGTCCCTGCCTTTGATGCGGGGTCAGACACTAAGCTTGCATGTTTCCTCACACTTGATGGCTGTTTTAGTCAGCCATCACGTGCCTCTAACAGCCATGGCTTTTAGCCAGGTAAACGCCATTGCCATTCACTGACAGCGGCATTTAACATGCTATGTATTGCAGCTTCAAGTCTCATAAAAGGGCTATTAATAAAGTGAAAAGTGAAAAAAAAAGTTTTTAAAATTATCAAAAAAATAAACACAAAACTTCAAATGACCCCATTAAAAATAAAACAATAATAAAAAATACACATATTTGGTATCGCTGCGTTCAGAAATGTCCGATCTATCGCAATATAAAATAAATTAATCAGATCAGTAAACAGTGTAACGAGAAAAAAAATCAAATTGCCAGAATTATTGGTTTTCTGATCACAGCAGCAATGCAATAAAATGCAATAAAAGGCAATCAAAACATTGCATCTACCCCAAAATGATATAAAAAAAAAACCCCATCAGCTCAGGGCGCAAAAAATAAGCCCTCACTCAGCCCCAGATCCCAAAAAATGGAGATGCTACGGGTCTTGGAAAATGGAGACAAACGCAAAAACTTTTATTCATACAAATTTTGGAATTAGTTTTCACCACTTACTATAAATAAAAAAATCAGTTGTAGAATGGTATTTTTTTGCAATTTCACTGCACTTTTTTTTCCCATTTTCCAGTACCATATGTGATAAAATCAATGGTGTTGTTCAAAAGTACAACTTTTCCCACAAAAAGCAAGCCCTCACATGGCCATATTGATGGAACAATAAAAAAAAAACTTATGGCTCTGGGAAGAAAGGGAGATAAAAATGGAATATTGCTCATGGGTGAAAGGGCTATTCCCTAGTTCTTATAGGGGTAAAATTAGAAAGTGCTTGTAAAGGCCAACAACTTTGCAGTTGCACACTATTAAAAATCCTCTCTGTTTTCAAGAATTGTAGTGATTTTTAATTTACTGTTTAAGGCTCTTTGCCTTGTTAACCAGCCATTGCTTCTGTTTAGCAATGAAGACTTAACATATATGCAAGCAAGCTCATTCCAATAGTATTTTGAAGCACTGCTTTGAAGCTGTCCAGTATCACTCAAATGCACTGCTAGCTCTTGATACCGGCTAGCTTCAGTGCCCCTGCGCTCCTGCAATGCAGCATTGGGGGGGTGCGCAGTTTGGACCAGTCGTTCAACAATGCCACTTGTCTGAATTGTCAAGCAGGCAGGTAACTGGCAGGCAGGGGAGTGATATGTCGTGGTTGATAAGGAAATCATTAATACCAACCCAGGCACCTTGTGATCCTCCTACCTACCTCATCTATCAAGTCCACCAAATTATTTTCCTATGTGTAAGCACTTATTCATAGTCTCAGTAGAATATTTGGCAAATAGTGCACTGGTAAGACTACTTGTAGTGATGATATTGCGTGGTGTCACGTGTATTTCTCAGCATAAACAGTAATAGTCCTACAAGTTACCTATTTGCAACAGGTCCTATTGAGAGTGATCAGAAGTTGGCCATGGGATAGTGGAGCATAGAGTGTCTTGTTCACTCTTTAAAACACTGCACTCCAATAAGGCAAACATGATGTTGTTTTATTCATGAAATCAAAGCAAAGGGTGGCCAAAGTTTGGGTTCCTCCTGGACCTTGTTCATGGACACAGTGGGCACATATAGAAACCTTGAAAGGTCCACGATTTACCATTGAATGAGACTGTGCATCAGAAGGCCATTACTGCAACATGGCCAAGTATAAGGAGCTCATTGATTTCAACTACGTTTGCAGTCTGGAGTTTGTATGTTCTCCCCATGTTTCTGTGGGTTTCCCCCTAGTGCTCTGGTTTCTACCCACATTCCAAAGACATACTGATAGGGAAACTAGATTGTGAGCCCCATCTGGGACAGTGCCAATAATGTCTATAAAGCGCTGTGGAATTAATGGTGCTATGTAAGCAATGCATAATAAATATTAACTCATTTCAAGACAGAAGAAAAGATTCTAGAATTCAGTTATTCAATATTTATAATCTATATAACTATTATTTTACCATATTGTGTAGTGAGGGCATAGCTTTAATACAATGAAATAGCACAAAAAAAAGTACGAAACAGTACTCACAAATATCTTAACATGATTTATTCATGTCACATTTCTCCAATGATAGGAGATCAGGAATGCTTCTCGAATTGATCAGGGAACCAAAGTTTGAGCATATGGTCTTCTTTCTATGAAAACATTTTTTGAACTAGAAAAGGAAGTTTTAACAGACATCAAGTCTGTGTTTCATTTTACTAACAATTTTTTACAGCACTAATATAACAGTATAATTGAATTTATGAATCCTGCATATACCGTAAGTATTCTTTTCTATCGGATTTCTTTTAACTGATGTCTGCACTTATTTCCTCTGTTCAGGGAGTGTTCTCGGGCCTTGTTGTTGGCCTTATTCTATCCTGTTGGGTAGCAGTTGGCGGAACTATTTATCCACCATCTCCAGAGGTTATGGGAGTACTGCCCACTTACGCAGAACAATGTCCCATTTATAACTCCAGTCAAGGTATCATATATGGGTCACCAACAGCAAGAAACATTACAGCTCCTCTACCAAGGTGAGGGGTGTATTACCAGTATATTTGCAAAGTTAAAGGGATATTCCAATACTATGCCTTTATTATAATACTGTTTAGTAGCCATTTTCTGATTCTGCACATCAACTCCTATTCAAAAAACTATGCGACTCCATATAGCCATAGAATGGCGTGGGTCACCTCTGTTGCTTACTTGCTAATCACTAGGCCCCCGGCTGTTATAGCAACCCATCAACACCACTTGACTGCATTGGGGAGAAGCAATGGACGCACGAATGACACCCATTCCGATGGGGCGGCTTAAATGCAGCTGTCAGTGATTAACATTGGCATTTAAGAGGTTAACAGCAGCAATTGGCAGATGCCAGCTATGGAATATAACCAGCATCTGCCCTGTGTGGAGCAGTCATATATAACTGCCATGGAACGTTTGATGATGGAAATATATGAGGAATAGGTTTCAGAATATGTTAACACAAAAGAAAATTATTTTTTTAAAAAGCTTGTTTATATTGTACAGAAATAGTAAGCTACATACATTTGGAATTGCTTTAATAATATTAACCCACAATACAATTTTTTCAACCTCTTTTTTTTTTTAAAAAAAACAGTAACTTAACCCCTTCGCACCCGAGCCTGTTTTTGCCTTCGTGACCGGGCCAATTTTTTCAATTCTGACCAGTGTCACTTTATGAGGTCATAACTCTAGAACGCTTCAACGGATCCTACTGATTCTGACATTGTTTTCTCATGACATATTGTACTTCATGATGGTGGTAAAATTTTTTAGATATGATCTGCGCTTATTTGTTAAAAAAATCAAATTTTGGCGAAAATGTAGAAAATTTTGCAATTTTCAAACTTTTAATTTTTATGCCCTTAAATCAGAGAGTGATATCGCACAAAATAGTTAATAAATAACATTTCCCACATGTCTACTTTACATCTGCACAATTTTGGAAACATAATTTTTTTTTTAGGAAGTTATAAGGGTTAAAAGTTGACCAGCGATTTCTCATTTTTACAACAAAATTTGCAACACCATTTTTTTTAGGGACCACCTCACATTTGAAGTGAGTTTGGGGGGTCAATATGACAGAAAATACCCAAAAGTGACACCATTCTAAAAACTGCACCTCTCAATGTACTCAAAACCACATTCAAGAAGTTTATTAACCCTTCAGGTGCTTCACATGAATGAATGGAATATGGAAGGAAAAAATAAACATTTAACTTTTTTTCACAAACATTTTACTTCAAAACCATTTTTTTTTATTTTCACAAGTGTAAAAAGATAAAATGAACCACAAAATATTTTGTGCAATTTCTCCAGAATACGCCAATACCCCGTATGTGGGGCTAAACCACTGTTTGAGCACACGGCAGAGCTCAGAACGGAAGGAGTGCCGTTTGACTTTTTCAATGCAGAATTGGCTGGAATTGAGATCGGATGCCATGTCGCATTTGGAGAGCCCCTGATGTACCTAAACAGTGGAAACCCCCCACAAGTGACCCCATTTTGGAAATTAGACCCCCCCAAGGGACTTATCTAGATGTGTGGTGAGCACTTTGAACCCCCAAGTGTTTCACTAAAGTTTATAATGTAGAGCCGTGAAAATAAAAAAAATCATTTTTTTTCCACAAAAATGATCTTTTAGCCCCCAATTTTTATTTTCACAAGGGTAACAGGATAAATTGGACCCTAAGAGTTCTTGTCCAATTTGTCCTGAGTACGCTGGTACCCCATATGTGGGAGAAAACTACTATTTGGGCACACGGTGGGGCTCGGAAGGGAAGTAGTGACGTTCTGAAATGCAGACTTTGATGGAAAGGTCTGCGGGCGTCATATTGCATTTACAGAGTCCCTGATGTACCTAAACAGTGGAAACCCCCAATTCTAATTCCAACCCTAACCCCAACACACCCCTAACCCTAATCTCAGCCCTAACCATAACCCTAACCACAAACCTAACACCAACACACCCATAACTTTAATCCCAGCCCTAGCCCTAACCCTAGCCCTAACCCTAACCCTAGCCCTAACCTTAACCCTAACCCTAGCCCTAACCCTAACCCTAGCCCTAGCCCTAACCCTAACCCTAGCCCTAGCCCTAACCTGTGTACCTGCTTTTTTTTCTTTACTTTTTTTTATTTTTGTGACAAGATCGCTGCCCTGCGATCTGACTCATAGTAACGCCACTTGTCTTCTGATCTCACACTGACAGATGATCAGAGGTGAAGCAGCGTTACTATGTGACAAGATCGCTGCCTAGCACATAATAACGCGACTTCTCCTCTGATCTCACAATGACAGATGATCAGAGGTGAAGCAGCGTTACTGTGTGACAAGATCGCTGCCTGGCACAGCTGTGCCAGGCAGCGATCAGCTGTGCCAGGCAGCAATCTAGTCACACAGTAACGCTGCTTCACCTCTGATCATCTGTCAGTGTGAGATCAGAGGGAGAAGCCGTGTTACAATGAGTGAGATCGCCGGGAAACAAGCAGCTTTCCCAGCGATCGCTCCCATTGGCTGCTGTGACGCTGACGTCATCAGGACCTGAACCAATCAGGTCTCGATGACGTCGGGGGTCCCAGCATGCATTGTGCACCGGGATCCCTGTGTTGTAAGGTATGTGGGGGTCCCGGGGGGCACAAAACCGCCGACAGTAGATAAACGTCGGCGCTGCACAACGCCCAGCAAGCGTTCGGGAAGCGGTTAAAGACACAGGCTGTCAGGGCTGCTGCAATGCAGATAGGTGCAGGCTCCACTAGATGGCAGTAGAGTGGACGCAGAACTGCACCCAAACAGAGCAGACTTGTAATGCAGCAGCCAGGCTACACACAGGTGGCAGCAGATTAGTCAGACAGGCCGAGTCAAGCAACACACTGTAGCGCAGTACAAAGCAGAAAAAACAAACTCAGGGTCAGAGGCAAGCCGAGAAGGTCAGTAGCGGTCAGGAGTGGATAAGACAAAAGACAGAAGCAGGTCAGGATACAAGCCAAGTCAGAACCGGGAGGTCAATACACTAAAGGGGAACACTGAGTCAAAATGGGAATGGGGAAAACAGAGACAATGGTTCAGACAGCAAACACAGGAGGGCAAATCAGTGCAATCAGAGCCAGCTACAGCAGCCCTAGGCAGGAACTATAACCGACACAGCCTGCAGGAAGCAGCAGCGATAAATATCACCCCTGAACCCAGACTGAGGCTGAGAAAGGTTAACCCCTTCATGACCAGACCGGGAAAAAGGGAAAACAGGACTCCAACTCAAGTCTGGATCATGACCACATGCTCACTTTTCCACCTTCAATAATTACATCCTCCATCAAATTGTCTGTCCCACTCTGCACTTCTTTTATATATTATAACTGTGTGGCACTAGCTATGTAATCTTCATCATCAGCTGTGATATTGCTTCTTGCTATATTTACAGAACTGAAGTCTTAATGTTAAATTTTCATGTAATTTTTTTTCTGCATAGGACAACCATTGCAGATGAATTCTACTCTTTGTCGTATTTGTATTATGGTGCCTTGGGCACCTTCAGCACAATTATAAGTGGAGTTATTGTCAGCTATATATCAGGTAAGGTGACAGAATTTTAAGGTTTTTTTCAGGGGTTCTCAGCTTTAACTTTTTTTTACTGTAAAAGTTTAGTCTGTATAAAGTCTTCCACTTTAGTCTCTCACTGACATGGGTACAGTGATGATGCAAGTGATCGCTGCAGCCAATCACAGGACTTGATCTCGGCATGACCACTGAGCCCAGTCAGTGTCAAATGCTAGAGTCATACCATCACAACAGCAGCTGATTTATTAATAAAAAGAGGCAGAAGCGTAGTGACCTGGTCCAGGCTATCATTGTCCCTTTAAATATCCCTGGACCGTGAGTAATCCTGTACACTACAGCTCACATTCTAGCTACCCTTTTTACTTTTGAGGCACATGCTTTCATTTGATCCATGTATTTTTCCTGGTATTTTTATCATTTATTGTGTTCCAGCACCATATATACAATGTAAAGTTTTGACATGAGAACTGAGGTTTCAAGAGGAGGGGCTATTCTAGTTCTGCATAGTCTAGACCAGGCTGATCTGGGAAACCCCCAGCCCCAGTCAAGCTGTCTCTGGGAGCAGAGCATATGTGGGGACACCCTTTCTCCAAGATCCCCTGGTAGGCCTGACAAGCTGAGAAATTACCTCCGGACTCCCAGTCCGTGATATACTTTTGCTATGTAAAATCTTCTGCATAAAGCTACGAAAGACTGAATCCCTCTATGACAACTTAAAAGCACTACATCTAAAGGAGCAGGTTCTTAAAGCACCGAAGCCTCAATTCCATGTTAGAATCTAACTCTGAACTGTATTTGCTGTGGTTTACCCACGTGAGCTTTGAAGAATTTACTCCGTGTCATATTTCCCCGTTCCTACGAAAGCAAACGCAACAGTTATCCCCAGGACCTATGTCTGGGGTCATTATTGTGGACGTTGCGTGGGGGTGGATAGCAGTGAATAGAAAGTCCTCTATTTTTAGGGATTTACATAAGTGAGGTGGCAGTGCAGGGGCACCAGTGGATAAGTAACATTAAAGGGTACCTGTCAGGTCCTCCATGCCCTCCAACCCAGTAGCATTCACCTATGTGTGATTAAACTCCCTCCCTAACCATCCCTGTAAAATGCAATTCAATTACATAAATGCTTTAAAAAAGCATTTATAAGGCTAGTTTCACACTAGCGTTTTTTTGCGCTGCGCTTCATGCGCATGCGTCCTGCGCCCCTATCTTTAACATGGGGGCACATGGTCTAGCGTATGTACGCGTTCATGTTTGTTTTCGTGCGCATGCGGTTTTGTTTTCGTCTAGGCGTGCCGGACGCAACCTGTTGCATTTTTGGTCCGTCCGCCCTGTCTCAAAAAAACGCATGTGCACGCTTGCGCACGAAATGCGCAAAAAAAATCACATTACAGTCTATGGGAACACAGGCGTGTGCATGGACATGCGCACGCCTGCGTTTAAAATCGCATGCGTTTTAAGAGTTAACATGGCAAGAAACTGGTTAAAATGCATGCGCCTATAAAAAGCAAATGCATGCAAAACGCATGATACGTTTTTTGTATGCAATTCTATTGTGCACGAAGCGCAGCGCTAAAAAACGCTAGTGTGAAACTAGCCTAAGATTGCTTTTCCTATGCTAATGAGTTGACTTGTCGATGGGGCATTAGTTGCCTCATACTAGTCAGCACTCTTTCCATGTTATCATGCCCACCGGGGCGTCATGGCCACTCATGTAAATCTAGAGCATGCACGCCAGTTTACTCTTCTCAGCTTCAGAGGTGCACACTGTGCATGACCGGAGGTCATCTTCTGAACTTCTGGTCATGTGCAGTGTGTCTCTAGAAGAATTTTGGAAACAAGTCCTGTGGACCAATGAGGTTAAAATAGAACTCTTTGGCCATAAAGATCAAAAGTATGTGTGGAGAAAAAAGGGCACAGAATTTCAGGAAAAAAAACATATCATCATCCATTAAGCATGGGGTTCGATTAATCATGCTTTGGGGCTTTGTTGCCGCCAATGACACAGGGAAACATTACACAGGTAGAGGGAAGAATAGATTCAATGAAATTTCAACAAACTCTTGATGCAAACATAACACATCTGTAAAAAAAAAAGCTGAAGTTAAAGAGGATGGCTTCTACAAATGGGTAATGATCCTAAACACACGTCAAAATCCAAAGTAGACAACCTCAAAAGCCACAAGCTGAAGGTTCTACAATGGCCCTCATAGTCACCTGATCTGAACATCTTTGAAAATCTGTGGCTAGACCTCAAAATAGCAGTGCATGCAAGACCACCCAGGAATCTCACAGAACTGGAAGAATGTTCCAAGAAAGAATGGATGACAATCCCTCAAACAAGAAGTGAAAGACTCTTGGCTGGCAACAAAAAGCATCTACAAGTTGGGATTCTTTCAAAGGGGGATGGTACTGACCATGCAGGTTGCCCAAACTTTTGCATTGGCCCATTTTCCTATTTTAGTTTTTAAAATGTAAAAGGTAAGTATATATCTTCTTTTGCCTTAAATACAAAGGAAATGTGTCATCTTTAACTTTAGGATAAAATGGAATAGACCAGTCAAAAGGAGCGCAAGCGCCGCAGTTCAGCTGGTATTAAAAGTCTTCATTTATTAGTTTCCACAACGCGTTTCAACGGAATAGCTCCATCTTCCACAGGTGGCAGTTATACATAGGGTGGGATGGGGAAGGTACATAAACGTGGAGCAGCAAATGAAATTTAAGAAGCAATTAATCAGAACGCTACATGAGCTATTCTGTTGAAACGTGTTGTGGAAACTAATAAATGAACTGCGTCGCTTGCGCTCCTTTTGACCGGGCTATTCCATTTTATCCTGTCTGATCCTCTCTTGAGGTACCCAGTAGGAGCTGCAGTGGACCACCCTCATTTCCCTACTCTCACCGCCAGCCTTGGCGCTCCCATTGAAGCCATCTACCTGACTCTGTCTGCAATCTTTAACTTTAGACCTTTTAGAGATCATTTAATCTCCAATATGCTTAACTGTTCACAGTACAAGTAATTTTGACCAGGGGTGTCCAAACTTTTATATTCCACTGTATTTAGGTGACTTCACCAATAATGTATTTAATGTAATTTAGGACCTACCAAGAGAGAAATGATAGCTCATGGATTGCTTTGGTGGGACCTAATAAGGCTACCAACCTCAAAATCAGCAGAGCTCGAACCCAAAACAGAAAAGGTAAATGAAAATTTTATTGACAATTGAGGATTAAATAAAGCTTTCTGGTATTTCTGATGAAATGAATAACGATCTGCAGAGCTATTCTAGACATCAAAATCAATGGAAACTCCAAGGCCCAATTAAAGTATATGAAATCCATCAGAGTCTGTGACGGGGAGAATCAAATTTTGTCTAAAGTTGATTAAAACATAAAAAGCACACAACTTTAGATGTGAAAAAATAGCAACACCTTTTTTCCTGATATCATGTGTTGGAAGTATAACTCACTGATATTTAGCTAGACATAGTTTGTCAGCTACAATAAGCAATCACAGTGACATGGTTGGTAGTGGTCCTGTTGTAGATGAAAAAGTCATCTATCATGGGAACAGTAAAAAAAAAATCAGTAGGCTCATTATGGGGGTGGTCAGGAACAAAAATGTATTTTACCCCTAAATGTCTATCTATTTAATGTCATAACCTCATCTTTTTTTAATCTATTCTATTATTTCTAAACACTGATTTTCGGTGATTCCCTTGTATCCCTGTTCATACTGCACCGATACACACAAATGATACACCATTTCAGAGATAAACTTGCCCTCTTGAGCAAAAAAATAGCCAAACAAACCACACATCCACGATTTGATCACAAAATACAGTTTAAACATTAATTTTCATAAACCTGCAGTAAGGAAAAATGTCCTTCAGGTGGCACCACAGTACCCCAAAGCACACTACCAACACATTTGTATACATGCACTGCTTTTTCGGGGATTACTTTGCTCCATAGACACACACATGATACACCATAACTTGCTCCTTTCAGCAAGAAAACAGCCAAACAAACCACACATTCACGATTTTATCACTAAATACAGTTTAAACATTTATTTTCATAAACCTTCAGAAAGATACAATGACCTGCAGGTGGCACCACAACCGGAAAACATTTTTTGGCCTCTACTTATCAAAACAATTTATTGTATTACCGATCTACATATATAAATACCTGTCTGTGTTCATCAGCTCATGAAATACATTTACATTTGACCAGCTTGCATTTTCTGAAATTGCCTGCGCCCCCGATGACCAATGTGCGAAAATTTTGCACTGGCCAAGCTAGTATCTTTTAATTTATATTTCCCAACAATTCCCTCTCTATTCTATCTGCCTTATTTTTATTTTTTTACTGCTTCCTCTTTGATGACACTTCTTTAGAGAATCCCAGTGCATGCAGGAATAATCAAACAAGTGATAATCAGGGGGAAAAGGTTACAGTCACTGCCACAGACTCTTCCCCTTTCCTAAAATAAAGTATCATCAGTGACACCCATTTCAGGAGCTGCGCTAGACCCTGCTCTACTGATGCATACAGAATAAATGGAGTATATAATCCAAATTAAAGTACAAAAAGACTTTAATTTATAATTATATATATATATATATATATATATATATATATACAATGCAATACATAATAAAAAACATATCAGTGACAGAGTTGTTCAAAGCAGAGACTGGACGCAAAAGAAAAAGTGGCGTAGCATCACAAATATAGTTTGTTCAGGGAAAGTCTAATAGTAAAAGTAGTCTCAATTTAAAGTGACAGTGCTATGAATTTGGGTTGCCCGCCAGGGCAGTGGGGTACTCGGTACCGGGCCCGTATCTCAGAGGGAAGTGTCACAGTAGCGGTGACCCGGTCCGTGGCCCTGGGCGTCCATGTAAAAGGGGTTAAGAGTGGCTGGTTAAAGTTTATAAGTGGATGATACGAGACGCCACCTGTGGTGCTCGGCAATGAAGGGGTTAAGCCGACGCTGCAGGCAGATCCTCTGGGACAGATGGTATAAGGCAGCAGGATGTAATAGCTCCCCACAGGTAGAGCTGTAGTCCCAGTGCAGTGGTAATAGGTGTTGAGGAAGAGGGTGTAGTGTCTGGCACAGAGATGTAGCAGTGCTAGAGGGTTTGCTGGAAGAATGCAATGACACAACAGGTTGCAGTTTCCGTTACCTTTACTGTGCTTTGTAAGTGCAGTCCAGGGTCCAGATTACAGATGGAACAGAGGCTGGCCAGCTTGGAAGCAACTTAGGAATCTCTCTATGCAGATGGGTTGTGTAGTCTCCTTTTTAGCGCTTTCTGAGGTACTTGCAGTACTGTGTTACACTGAAGTTCCACTTGCTTGTTCTCTTTTAGAACTCCCTCGTATGGCAGACAGCTGTAGCCTCCTTCTTCTGGCTCACATGTTTCTGTTGTGCCTCCGAGTCTTATGTGGGAACAGAGCATTTACAGCTTCCTATTCCTCCAGTTTCTGCTGCAGGAACATCAGTATCCGTACAACCTTGGAGACCGGACTCCAGACCATGTGCTACAGCTAGAAGTGAGCCTGAACGCTGCTCAATCCTCCAGCTCGTCTCCTCATATTCACACACGTTTCCCTCCTCACACGAACTAACTAATTTCCCCTTCCTGGCCCCCAGAGAGCAGCTCCTCCCCCAGTTTTGGTTCAGAGCTCCCTCTGCTGGCCTGGAGTGGGAACTGTGCTGTGTGCTGTGTTTAACTGATAGAGAGACCCTTTATTGCTTCCAAGCATGACATCACACTCCCTAGGA
Organism: Dendrobates tinctorius; assembly: GCF_039654945.1. Classification (NCBI taxonomy): domain Eukaryota; kingdom Metazoa; phylum Chordata; class Amphibia; order Anura; family Dendrobatidae; genus Dendrobates; species Dendrobates tinctorius. The sequence continues at coordinate 1,081,755 of NW_027362040.1, read as the reverse complement.
GGAAGGTAATGCCACTGTGGCGACCATACTCCTGGGGGCGCCACATTCCCCCTAGTGCAATTCAGTACTCCCGGACTGAAGAAAACATATAAAGCAGATGAACAATTGTAACTGTTACAAGATTTAAAAAAATGAAAAATTACAAAAACCAAAGCTCAAAAATAGACCTGATGACGATTAGTCCATGTGTCAATGTCCATGGTCCATTTCCTGAGCAGTAGGTAACTATGTACAAGTTGGTTTTGACCACACATAGTCCTGTGGCCCAATTGTCCATCAAAAACACAAACAGACTGTTCAAAAAGATTCTTACAGAGTCTCTGTAGGCACGTAAGCTTGAAAAGATGTATATTTACATTTTACCATTCACATAACTTATTTATATATGAAACCTTATGGGTGGTATACCTTGGGTACTACGGACAGACCTACGTAGCACTGGTGTTGTTGGGAACCTTACTGAATGCCTTGTGTTAACTACTGGTGTAATGTGTGTTGTACTGGCTACACTACTGGTGGTTCTGTGTAGCACAGGGATACTAGATTATCTAGGACAACTTCGACTCACTGTGGGCATGACAGATTCACCACAGGCAGGATGAGAATTATCTTGTTCCACTGCTGGTGTGGTATCTGCTACCTGTACTTGCTGGTTTTCAGGGTGGTCTTGAGTCACTTCTTCTTGCACTACCAGTTGGGGAAAGGTCAAAATTGGCACCACTATGGCTTGATTCGTTCTAGTCCAATTTGCAGGGAACTCTCCGAGTACAGTACTGACCTTTTCTTCTTTTTCCTCTATGGGCTGAAGGTTGTTTTGCTCTTCCATTCTGTCCTTTAGTTGGTCAGAGCACAGTTTCAGATGATCCCTCGATACAGCCGATGAGGTTTCTCCTCCATCCTTACTGATAAGGCACACTTTGGTGTTGTCAAAGTTTGATGGTAGGACGGTGTAGGGTTCAGCTTCCCTTTGGTCATCCAATTTATGCATCCTCCTTTTCCTCTTTAGGACCTGTTCTCTTGGTGACAAGGGGACTGCAGGTGCATGTTGATTGTAGTGCCTTTTCTGTTTTTGTCTTGCCTGCGCTAGACTCTTTTCCACGCACTCTTGTACTCTGCGGTACTGCTGCTGCCATTCTGTATCCCAGTCAGCATCTGGTGATGTTACCTCTGGTGTAAGGACTCACATATCCAAATCAATAGGCAGCTTGCCAGCCCTCGCTCTCATTAGGTAGGCTGGTGTGCAGTTGCTGGAATTCACAGGAATGTGATTGTAGAGATCTACCAGATCTGGCAACTTCTCTGGCCACAGATTCCTCTCTTCCAAAGCCAAGGTCTTCAGTAGATCAATCACCACCTGATTCATCTTTTCACACATACCATTGGTCTGTGGATTGTACGGTGTTGTCCTGATCTTCTTGCAACCATACAAGTTACAGAATTCCTGGAACACTTCTGCCTCACAGGCTGGACCTTGATCTGTAAGCACTCGCTCGGGATATCCCTGTGGTCGACATAAGTGCTGTTGGAATGCTCTGGCTGCTGTTCTGGCTGTTTGATCCTTGACAGGCACGACTACCAGGAATCTCGAGTAGTGGTCAACGATGGTAAAAGCATAAAACGTAGCCTGAATGGCTTGAGACCAGCTTCACATGGTCCAGGGCGACCAACTCAAGTGGTTGTTTGGTTATTATTGGCTGCAAAGGAGCTCGCTGGCTGTTATGGTCCTTCCTGCGCAGGTTACATTGTCCACTCTCCCGGCACCAATTTTCAATGGCCTTCCTCATACCAGTCCAGTAGAATCTCTCTCGGAGCAAGGCCTCCAACTTCTTCCATCCAAATAGTCCTGCTCCATTGTAGTACGCTTCCAAGACCATCGATGCCTCCCTCTTTGGGACTACCACCTGCCAGACCAACTCATGAGTGCGGGCATTGATACTCCTCCAACACAGCTTTCCCTCATAGATGAACAGCCTGCCTCTTTCCTTCCACAACTGCTGGGCTTCTTCAGGAGCATCTGGACTTGGGCGTGAGTCAGCTTGTGACAGTAGCTCCTTTATCAAGCGGACTGCGGGGTCGTTATCCTGTGTTTCTGCCCAGTCATGATGAGGCAATGGATTTAGGGTGGCCTCTTTCATGATAGATCATCTGTTTCTCACTCCTTGGGCACGTTGGGCCGCAATTGGCCGGTGGAAAGCAGGTAACTCTATTTCTTCGAGTGCCTCAGGGTCTTCTCCTGCATCTGGCAGTTTAGGCATTCTGGACAGCGCATCAGCATTGGCATTCTTGTGCCCCACTCGGTACTTGATGGTAAATTCATAGTTAGACAGCTGGGCCATCCATCGCTGCCCCAGTGCACCTAGTTTTGTAGTTTCCAAGTGAGTCAACGAGTTGTTGTCCGTTAAGATGGTAAACTTGGCTGAAGCTAGGTAATGCTTGAATCGTTCAGTCACAGCCCAGACTATGGTGAGGAACTCCAGTTTGAAGGAACTGTAGTTGTCAGGGTTCCTTTCAGTGGGACGAAGCTTCCTGCTGGTGTAGGAGATCACTCTTTCTTTGCCATTCTGTACCTGTGACAGTACTGCTCCCAGTCCCACGTTGCTGGCATCAGTATACAGAACAAATGGTTGGTCATAATCTGGGTAGGCCAGAACTTCATCTCCTGTGAAAGTCATTTTCAGTCGAGTGAAGGAGCTCTCCAGTTCCTCATTCCGGCTATCTCAGTGAAGTCTTTGATGAACCTTCGGTAGTAGCCTACAAACCCGAGGAATTGACGCACCTCATGGAGGTTGCTGGGCTTCTGCCAGTCTCAGATGACAGTGACTTTGTCTGGATCCGGTGTCACACCTTCTGCACTCACTACATGACCGAGGTACTGTACCTTGGGCTTCAGGAGGTGGCATTTGGATGGCTTCACTTTCAGGCCAAAGTTGGACAAGGCTTCAAACACCTCAGCCAGGTGCTCCAGATGGTCTTCATAAGTCTTGGAGAAAACAATGACATCATCAAGGTATAACAGAACTGTCTCGAAGTTCTTGTGTCCAAGACAGCACTCCATTAGCCGTTGAAATGTCCCAGGGGCGGTGCAGAGCCTGAACGGCATGTAGTTGATCTTGCAGAGACCCATTGGTGTAGTAAACGCTGTTTTCTCCTTGTCTGCCTCTGCCACGGGAACCTGCCAATACCCACTAGTGATCTCTAAGGTGGAAAATAGTTAGCAGTTTTAAGTGCAGCTAATGACTCTTTAATTCTGGGTAATGGGTAGGCATCCTTATGTGTAATGCTGTTAATTTTTCAGTAATCAACACACATTCTCATGGTACCATCTTTCTTTTTCACAAAGACTATTGGGGCTGCCCAGGGGCTACAACTGTCTCTGATCACCCCAGCCTCCTTCATTTCCCACAACATACTTTTTGCACATTGATATTGTGTTGGGAGTATAGGCCGGTACCTTTCTTTAATGGATGGATGGATCTCCAGTGGGGATATGGTGTTGAACCCCTTTTGCCTTCCCAAAGTCTAGGGGGTGTTTACTGAATACCCGCTCATACTCCTGAGTCACTCGGTAAACCCCACTCTTTTGGTATGAAGGGGTGGAGTCAGTTCCCACCTGCAGCTGCTGACACCACTCCTCCAGCTACTTTACAGAGCCATTGTCCTCCACCTGGTTGGATGAGACCAAGGGCTCTGCTGCCCGTATTGCATTGTTACTGACAGTAAGCAGCTTAGTAACTGTGGCATACCGAGGTATTGTGGCCTCCTCTTCCCCACAATTCAAGAGGCGTACAGGTACTCTCCCTTTGCGGACATCAACTACCCCTCTGACTGTCAGGACAGTACACTGGCTCTACCAAGGCTTGGTAATCTTTTCCTCTGAGGCCTATGGCTGCCCGACACCAAATTAACATTTCACATCTGGGGGGTATCGCAATGGGGAAAGAATCACTCACTCTGACGCTGCCAATTTCTCTGCCAGACAGTTCTACCTGCTGTCTTTGCATAAGTGCCTTGATCTCCTTCTGCAGGACTCGTTGTTCACTGGAACCAGCAGTCTCAGCCACCTGTTGCAACAAAACAATAACCTCGGGAAGACAATTTTCAATCACATTAGTACCTAAGGTCATTATTGGGTTACATTCTCATCGATCAATGTCTTCAGCTATCAGACCTTGTGATTTTAACTCTACTCGCCCCACTTTAATGGTAATCTCTTTACATCCTACTTGCAGCAAAGACTGACCATTGCTGGCAACTACTGTCAGTTCATCACTTGGGCCGCGAGTAAGTTCAGAGTCAGCCCAATACCGCTTGTAAAGGACATATGGCATAGCAAAGCGTTCATGGGGATGACGTCAATCACGACTGGGAGGACCGGTCGCCCTCCACATACGTGGCTCGCCAGTTCATTGGGCCTTGTGGTCCTACTCCTGGGGGTTGGCTCTCTGCCCCAGGGGTTGCCCGTTTAAACAGAATCTTGCGATGTGGTCTGCCATTTGGCAGTGACGACAGATGGGACTTCCGTCCTGTTCATATTGATCGTTGTCTCTCCCTCGGCGTGGTGGGATCCTTTTCTTCCATAGCCACGGGACATCCTCTGGACTGGAGGCCAGCTGGATCTTCTCCTTTGAGGACACCTGCATGGACTGCACAGTTTTAGCAAGTGCAGCCATACTGTTGGTCAGCTCTTGGACCTGAAGACTCAATTCTGTAGATGGATGATTATCCAGAGTCTGTGCGTCAGCCCCCACAGGGCTGGGAGGGAAAGATGCTGCTTCTTGTTGGTATGTGATTGCTGGGTGCCTAGGGGGTGCTGGACGGCTGATATTTGGTTCATGCAGCACCCAAATAGCCCTGTCTTTGAAGTCTGCAAAGTCTAGGTCAGGGTTTTGTAGGGCTATGATGCGCAGCTGTGCTCTGTGGGTACTGGATAGGAGTCCCTCAATAAATTGCTCCTTTAACAGTTTGTCTCCATCTTTCACACTGTCTGGGTCAATCTGCTTTATGACTCGCAGCGCCTCCTGCAGGTTAAGAGCATAGTCCCGTATACTGTCCTGAGCCCTTTGCTTACACCCAAAGAATCTCATTTTTATTTCAGCTGCAGTGCGGGTGTCAAAGGTACTTCTTAGCTTAGCCAGAATCTTTTTAACTGTCTCTTTATCAGTGTCCTGCCAGGCTTTTACTTCCCTTTGCGCTGCCCCAGTTAGCTGCCCATTAAGGATGTTTACTTTCTGGCTTTCAGAGGATACACCTCAAACAAACTGCACAGTCTCTCTTTAAATTCACTCAGGGTATGTGACTCCCCTGAGTACTGCGGTAGCCAGGCTGCTCCCGGTATATAGGGCATGGACAGTGGCATTATGGGGACTGCTGTGATGGGCGCTTGTTACTGCTGCGCTCTGGAAGCGGTGCTGGCTGCTGGATTCTGCGGTGCCATTGGAGCCGCAGCTGTGCTGGCCCCTGCATCTTGTGGCACTGTGGGGGGTGCGGAGGCGTCCACCTCTGCAACTGCTCTTGCCTCAGACCCCCTAGTTAACGTTGGCCAGGCCCTGCGTTGTGCTGGCTTACCGGTCACCGCTCCACAGGCTGGATGATCAGGGGAGGCCGGGACTGCAGGCCTCTGCTCCTCACTTCCCGCGCACTGGCTTCTTCCCACGCAGCACACTTTTTTGCGCTTTTCGGCTGGCTCCGCCCATGACGGACCGCCCCTTTGGCTTCCCGCAGCCAAGCGGCGGGGTAATGGTGGCAATTGCGCAAATAGTCTATGGCACACAACACAGTCTCTGGCACACAGGTCCCGGGGACACCGGGCTCCGTAAATCCTGTTGGTGACGCCAAAATGGGTCGCCCGCCAGGGCAGTGGGGTACTCGGTACCGGGCTGATATCTCAGAGGGAAGTGTCACAGTAGCGGTGACCCGGTCCGTGGCCCTGGGCGTCCATGTAAAAGGGGTTAAGAGTGGCTGGTTAAAGTTTATAAATGGATGATACGAGATGCCACCTGTGACGCTCGGCAATGAAGGGTTTAAGCCGACGCTGCAGGCCGATCCTCTGGGACAGATGGTATAAGGCAGCAGGATGTAATAGCTCCCCACAGGTAGAGCTGTAGTCCCAGGGCAGTGGTAATAGGTGTTGCGGAAGAGGGTGTAGTGTCTGGCACAGAGATGTAGCAGTGCTGGAGGGTTTGCTGGAAGAATGCAATGACATAACAGGGTGCAGTTTCCGTTACCTTTACTGTGCTTTGTAAGTGCAGTCCAGGGTCCAGATTATAGATGGAACAGAGGCTGGCCAGCTTGGAAGCAACTTAGGAATCTCTCTATGCAGATGAGTTGTGTAGTCTCCTTTCTAGCGCTTTCTGAGGCACTTGCAGTACTGTGTTACACTGAAGTTCCACTTGCTTGTTCTCTTTTAGAACTCCCTCGTATGGCAGACAGCTGTAGCCTGCTTCTTCTGGCTCACACGTTGCTGTTGTGCCTCCGAGTCTTATGTTGGAACAGAGCATTTACAGCTTCCTATTCCTCCGGTTTCTGCTGCAGGAACATCAGTATCCGTACAACCTTGGAGATCGGACTCCAGACCATGCGCTACAGCTAGAAGTGAGCCTGAACTCTGCTCAAACCTCCAGCTCGTCTCCTCACACGAACTAACTAATTTCCCCTTCCTGGTGTCAGTAACACCGCACTGCACTTGCTCACTGAGCCAGTGCGCTTGTCCTGAGTAAGACAACCTGTGCTCAGAGATACCTGTGGAGTGGGCAGCAGCAGAGAAGATGCGTGCTTCAGACCCACAGGATCTGAAGCATGTGACTGCTGGGGGTGTGGCCTAAACTCCCGAGAGCTAGGAGCTGCAGGAAAACTCCTAGAATGGTAACTACGGAACAAAGTTACTAATTGGCATAGACAGGGAAATAAACCAGATCAGGCCGGGGTCAAAGCACGAAATAGCACGACAATTACCAAAGGGCAAGACAGAAAGGATAGTCAAGACGTAGCCAAGAAGTCAGAAACCAGAGAAGCAGATTTACAGTACAGAATCAACATGCAAACTCACAACAGGGGACAGAACCGGATCAGAAACATATAAGCAAGCTATAAGACAACGAACAGGCACACAGGGGTCACAACAATCGACCAAAGGCAAAAGTATAACTGACAGGGATTGGAGTATCTCAGGGCAATAAAAAGCTCTGCCTGAACCAAAGAGAGGCCACAATAATTAACCCCAGGTGTGCAGGTCAAAGCCTGCACTGAGCTCAAGACATTAACCCCTGACGTGCAGGTCAAAACCTGCGCTGGGATCTTGACTCTTGGCTCCCAGAGAGCAGCTCCTCCCCCAGTTTTGGTTCAGAGCTCCCTCTGCTGGCCTGGAGTGGGAACTGTGCTGTGTGTTGTGTTTAACTGATAGAGAGACCCTTTATTGATTCCAAGCATGACATCACACTCCCTAGGAGGAAGGTAATGCCACTGTGGCGACCATACTCCTGGGGGGCGCCACAAATTCTTAATTCTATTGCTTAATTGTACGGCCCCCTGAGGAAACCAACGTGAAACGTGTGTTGGGGCTGTGTGCATGGCACCACAGATAGGAACATGGGTAAAAGAGCCATTAAATGTTAGATGCGTACTACCATTATCAAGATAATGAGACTTGGGACTTCACCATATATATTACAAATGTATTTCCATTGATGTGGTTTCATGCATCTACAGCAATACAATTAAGAATTCATAGCATTGTCACTTTATATAGAGACTAATTTTACAAACTATATTTGTGATGCTACGCCACTTTTTCTTTTGCAACCGGTCTCTGCTTTGAACAACTCTGTCACTGATACTTTTTTATGATGTATTACCTGGTATATATATAACTAGCTGCTGGCCCGATTCTAAAGCATCTGGTACTCTAGAATATGGCCAGCGGGAGATTAAAATAAAAAAAGTGATATACTCACCATCCGACGGCCCCCGGACTGTGTCCCTCCTGTCCACGCTCCCGACATTTTCCGTTCCCAGTGATGCTTTGCGCCAAAGACCGCTGCTGACGTCACTCTCGTGAGAGCGCGACGTCATCAGCGGTCTTTGACGCACAGCCTTACTGGGAACGGAAGATGCCGGGAGCGTGGAGAGGAGAGAAAAAGTCCGGAGGCCATCGGAAGGCGAGTATATCACTCTTTTTTATTTTAATTCTATTTTTCACACATTTATGGTACCCAGGGTCTCCCCTCCTCCGGACCCTGGGTACCGCTAGCCGGTCATCTCCCGGCTGCGTCACCGCTAACGCCTGTGTGCCCGGAGATGACCCGAGGCAATCGTCGTGAGATCAGCGGCTAGCGCCACTGATCTCCCGACGGTAGTGGTGGCGTGCGTCCTTCTAATTGAGGACTGTGCCTGCACACTGTGCCTGTCGCTGATTGGTCGAGGCCTGGCAACGCAGGATTTCGGTTACAGACAGACAGACACCATAAGACGATTATATATAGATTATGAATTAAAGTATTTTTTGTACTCTACTTTGGATTATATACTCCATTTATTCTGTATGCATCCTTGATAGGAGTATCCATATGTATTGTCGGTGACGGTCCAGATATGTAGGCATAGGACTGTCTTTAGTATTGAATTATTATGGTTTCTGTTTTGATGATATTGTATTATCCCTGCTCTCCTGAGCGTTGGTTGTCAATTCCGACATATGATGAGTAGATTCATTTCACTCTGCAATATCTACAGTGACTTAGCGCTCAATTGCAGTCTCTGATCAGAAGTAATGAGCTGGCAAGAGAGCGCACTTACTATTGTAAGAAGAATACCTGGCATGAAGGAAAAGCAGAGATCAGTGACGCCCCTGCAAATGACGTCAATTGCGTGGACGGCGCTGGTCTCTGAACACCAGGTATTCTTCTTACAACACACACTGGCAGTGTACTCTCTTGCTGGCTTATCAGAGCAAGCGAGCTAGTGCACTGTCACTGTGCATTAGAAGGAATATTGCACAGGGACAAGATTCTACTGAGCATTTATAACCAAAGCATGCTCAGTAGATCAGTGACTAGCCCAATCCCTGAAATGGATATTATTGATGATACTTCATTTCAGAGAGGGGTAGAAGGCATTTTTTGACCGCAGCGTCTGCCCCTGATGACGACCAGTTTGACTATCCCCGCATGCACTGGGATTCTTAAAGTGTCATCAAAGAGGAAAACAAATAAAATAAAATAGACAGAGAAGAGAGGGAGCAATAGGGAACTTTTAATTAAAGTATATTAGAAAAGAGAATAGATTAGGACATTAAATAGACAGACATTTAGGAATAAATTTTAGCTCAGAGAGTAGCCTGCACCATATAAAATTTCTTTTTAGGGAGACCCATATTTAGACAAATGTTAAATGGATGGATTACTTGCTAGAAAAGCCATAATTTCTATTTAATTCTTTTGAAGCATGATCTGTGGTAGCAGATTTTATATCTAGTGTCATTTTATGACTTACCATTGCCTTGATTTTTTTGGCAATATTTAAGCTACTTCTACATCTTGATAGTGAACATTTTCATACTGAAACAAATGTTTTATGAGCTATAGCTATAAATGCTGTGGTTGTGGTTTTGTTATTAATCTTATGTCAATATCTATATCAGTTTGATTAGGCTTAATGTTAACATATATTTGGATGTTATGCGTTAAGCTTGAAAATGACTGATATATTCTATTTCCAGAGTTCTCAAGCTACAGAGAAGATGGACATTCACTACTCCACATTTCAGCCGAATGTCAAATTCTCAAATATTGACAATAATCACTTCATGTTGAACGCAGATCCCGGATCTTCCCATAAGATAAAACAAAAGAAATCTACAGAAAACAGTTGCTTTACTCTTTGGCCTAGAAACACGGCTGACAGAGAATCCTATTTATGATTTTCAACTAAACATACAAAAGGAATTCTTACAATTTATCCTAACAAGACATCAAGTGTACATATGAACTAACTTTTCTGAAGCCAGAATTTATATTGTTGATTTACACTATGATTTTTTTTCAATATATGAGAAAAGTGCCTTAAATCACTGAAAGATATAAAAGGGAAATCCTGATAATTTAAATGCATTCTCTGCTCTAGACTATCCCTATTTATGTAATATACAGTATTAGAGCACTTTGACCTGAAAAGACAGAGTTTGTCCACACCACCATGTCTATACCCAGAAGCAATGTCCAGCTTAGATCTTGCTGAGCAATGATTTCAATAGATGCCCATAAATTTCAATGAATGTCAAAAAATGCCTTTTTTTCTAATGTGTGGTTAGATTATGATGATAATGACGACAAAAAAATAACTTATTGTATGGGCTCCAAACTTGACTCTCTTTCAAGGGGTTTTCGGTTTTAGAAAACAAATATTATTTTACATAATAAAAAAAGTATCCAATTTTATAATATACTTTTGACATCAATGTTTAATAGTTGTTGATATCTCTGCTAACTTTTATTTGTGGCGCCCCCAGGAGTACGGTCGCCACAGTGGCCTTACCTCCCTCCTAGGGAGAGTGATGTCATGCCTGGAAGCAGTGAAAGGGTCTCTTTATCAGGTTGTTCCAGCACACAACACAGTTCCTACTCCAGGCCAGCAGAGGGAGCTCTGAACCTAACTGCAGAGGAGCTGCTCTCTGTGGTCAGGAATAGGAAGTTAGTTAGTTGAAGTGTAGACAGGGAAGAGGGAGGACATGGGAAAAGAGCTGGGGACTGAAGCTATAGCAGAGCTCGACCCCAAGCTGAAGCGCAGAGACCGGACGCCGGAGTCCGAGTTTGTGTGAATACTAAAAGTCCCACAGTAGAAACCAGAGGAATAAAGGATGTAAATGCTCTGTTCCCAACTGAGACTCGACAACACAGCAGCAACGTGTGTGAGCCAGCGAAAAGGAGGCTACAGCTGCCTGTCATGAGAGTGGAGTTTCGACGGACAGAAAGAGGAACTTGAGTGGAGTTCAGAACCGCAAGTACTTCAGAATAGAGCTAGGAAAGGAGACCTCACAACCCACCTGCATAGAGAGATTCCCAAATTGCTTCCAGGCTGACTAACTCCTGCACCATCTGTAATCTGAGTCCTGGACTGTACCTACAAAGCACAGTAAAAGGTAAAAGAAACTGCATTCTGTTGTGTCCTTTGAATTCTTCCTGCATCACCTTCTCAGCACTGCTACATCTTTTGCTACCTACTACATCCCTATCTATTCCTCAACATCTTTCACCTGCCCTGGGACTCAGCTCTACCTGTGGAGAGCTTTACCACCTCTGCTGCATCACACCATCAGTCCCAGAGGATCTGCACTGCAGCGCTGGTCAGTATTGATCAGATACCACAGGCGGCATCACAAACTCATTACAAAAACTCTTTCTTTTTCATTCCTTTGTAAATACATCCCTTTTATTGGATGCCCAGGGCCACGGGCCGGGTCACCGCCACTGTGACACTGCCCCTTTAAGAAAGTGGCCCAGTACCGAGTATTCCCCACTGCCCTGGTGGGCGCTCCAGCTTGGCGTCACAAACAGGATATCGAAGCCCGGTATCACCGTGTACCGTGTGCCATAGACTGCATTGAACTATGTAATTTCCGCCATTACAAAACCGCACGGCACGTGGGAAGCAGAAGGGGCATGCAGTCGTGGGCAGAGCCTGAGAGAAAAGTGAAGTGCCGCAAGCGAAGATATCAGCTGGCGGGAAGCAAGGAGCTGAGGCCTGGAACCCCGGCGTGCACTGTTGATCCAGCCTGCAGAGCTACAGCCTGGTAAGCCAGTGGAGATTCAGAGCCTGGCTAAGGTTAACTAGGGGGGGAAGAGAATGTCTGATGAAGGAGAAGACTTAGCGGTGGATGCCGCAATAGCCCCAACAGTGCCGCAAGATGCAGGGACAGGTGCAGCTGCAGCCTCAATAGTGCAGCAGAATCAAGAGGCCGGTGCAGCTCCCAGAGCGCAGCAAGATCAGGTGACCGCCACTGCATTCCCCATAATACCGCTATCAATGCCATATATACCGGGAGCGGCCTGGCTACTGCAATACTCAGGGGAGTCCCATACCCTGAGTGATTTCAAGGAGATACTGTGCAGTTTATTTGAAGTGTATCCTCTGTCTGAAAGCCAAAAAGTAAGCATCCTTATTGGACAGCTAACTGGTGCAGCTCAAAGAGAAGTAAAGTCCTGGCAAGACACTGATAGAGAGACTGTTAAACAAGTTCTGGCTACGCTGAGGAGCACCTTTGACACCCACAGTGCAGTTGAAATATAAATGAGATTCTTCGGGTGAAAGCAAAGGGCGCAGGACAGTATACGTGACTATGCTCTTAACCTGCAGGAGGCGCTACGGTCCATAAAGCAGATTGACCCAGACAGCGTGAGGGATGGAGACAGACTGTTAAAGGAACAATTTATTGAGGGACTCCTGTCAAGCACCCACAGGACACAGCTGCGTATCATGGCCCTACAGAACCCTGATCTAGACTTTGCAGACTTTAAGGACAGGGCTATCCGGGTGCTGCATGAACCAAATGTCAGCCGCCTAGCGCCCCCTAGGCGCCCAGCAATTACCTACCACCAAGATGCAGCATCTTTCCCTCAGAGCCCTGTGGAGGCTGACGCACAGACTCTGAATAATGATCCATCTGCAGAACTACGCCTTCAGGTCCAAGAGCTGACCAAAAATATGGCTGCACTTGCCAAAACTGTGAAGTCCATGCAAGTGTCCTCAAAAGAGAAGATCCAGCTGGCCTACAGTCCAGAGGATGTCCCGTGGTTATGGAAGAAGAGGATCCCACCACTCAGAGGGAGAGACAACAATCGCTACGACCAGAATGGACGTCCCATGTGCCGCCGCTGCAGCATAGCAGGCCACATCGCAAGAGTCTGTTTAAACAGGCAACCCCTGGGGCAGAGGGCCAACCCCCAGGAGAAGGACAACAAGGCCCAAAGAACTGGCGAGCCAAGTACGTTGGAGGACGACCGTATTCCCAGTGTTAATTGGCGGCATCCTTATGAACGCTTTACTGGACACTGGCTCTCAGGTGACAACTATGCCATACATTCTTTACAAACGGTATTGGGCTGACTCTGAACTTACTCGCGGCCCAAGTGAAGAGATGACAGTAGTTGCCAGCAATGGTCAGTCTTTGCCACAAGTGGGATGTAAAGAGATGACCATTAAGGTGGGTCGAGTAGAATTTAAATCTCGAGGTCTGATAGTTGTAGACATTGATCGATGAGAATGTAACCCAAAAGTGACCTTACTTAGGTACTAATGTGATAGAAAATTGTCTTGCCGAGGTTATTGTTTTGTTGCAACAGGTAGCTGAGACTGCTGGTTCTGTGGCGCCCCCAGGAGTATGGTCGCCACAATGGCATTACCTTCCTCCTAGGGAGGATGATGTCATGCTTGGAAGCAATGAAGGATCTCTCTGTCAGGTAAATCTAGCACACAGCACAGTTCCCACTCCAGGCCAGAAGAGGGAGCTCTGAACCAAACTGGGGGAGGAGCTGCTCTCTGGGGCCAGGAAAGGGAAGTTAGGTTCAGTTCGTGTTGAGAGGGAAAAGAGTGTAGACGTGGGAGAGAGGAGCTGGAGGATTGAACAGAATTCAGGCTCACGTCTCGCTGTAGCGCATTGTCCGGAGTCCGGTATCCGAGGTTGTATGGATGCTGATGGTCCTGCAGCAAAAACCAGAGGAACAAGAGGCTGTAAATGCTCTGTTCCCAGCTAAGACTCGGAGGCACAGCAGCAACTTGTGTGAGCCAGAAAAAGGAGACTACGGCTGTCTGCTGTTATGAATGAGTCACCGGAGGAGGAAAAAACAAAAATGCAAGCTAAGTCCAGAAAACCGGAGCGGTTGGTAGCTAGCAGATTGCAGACCCCTGATCCTACTCACAACAACTAACAGTAGCCGTGGAGCGTTCCTACGGTGGTCCTAGACGCCTCTTCACAGCCGGAGAACTAAATAAGCCTAAAGAAAGAAAGGGGAAATCTAAACTGCCCCAGAGCAGACCCCAAAGCAATAGACAGCCCCCAACATGTATTGTCGGTGTAAACAGATGAAAACACAAACACAGACAGAAAGACAGGCAGCGCAAATGATGGGGCCCAACTAACTAGATAGGAAAGGACAGAAAAGATGCTGGCTGCAATCCGCAAAAACCCTACCAAAAATGTCCCAACACGTCTGATAGGAAAAACGGCCCAGAAGTCACTAGACTTCAAAATCCCTATATCAGCACTCCAATATATTCTGAAGACAAAGCAAAAGAGATTTAACCGATCAGGGACAAAAATGGAAATTCAGCAGAGCCACAGCCGCGGCTGGCAGAACACAAAACTAAGCAAATAAGACAAAATCTCATGGAACAATAACAGAGCAAAACTTAGCTTTAGAAGACAGGAACTGAACTGGAGGCCAGAGATCAGAGCAGAGAAATCACCAGCAACCCTACAGGGCGTCGGCTGCCTTATATCCACTCAGAGATTCCGGATGTCCAATCGCAATCCACCTGTTCAGGTGACAGGTTTCTCCCATCCAAATCAGTTTCACCACCTCCTTTCACCAGCAGAGGGAGTTCATCGGACATCAAAGGTGAACGAGAAAATGAGCTCACAACAGTCTGCCATACGAGGGGAGTTCTAAAGAGAGCAAGCAAGGGGGACTTCAGTGTAACTCAGTACTGCAAGTGCCTCAGATGAGCGCTAGAAAGGAGACTACACAACCCATCTGCATAGAGAGATTGCTCCTAGGCTGATCAACTCCTGTTCCATCTGTAATCTGGATCCTGGACTGCACATACAAAGCACAGTAAAGTTAAAGGAAATCCAAATGCCACCTCCTGAAGCCCAAGGTGCATTACCTAGGCCATGTAGTGAGCGCAGAAGGCGTGGCACCGGACCCTGACAGTCACTGTCATCTGGTACTGACAGAAGCCCAGCAACCTCCATGAGGTACGTCAATTCCTTGGATTGGTAGACTACTACCGAAGGTTCATCAAAGGCTTTAAAGAGATAGCCTCACCTCTGCAAAACCTCCTCATGGGCTAGCCCAAGAAAGCCAGAAAGAAGAGTCCTACATTTGACTGGAATGAGGAACTGGAAAGGTCCTTCACTTGATTGAAGTTGGCTCTCACAGGAGATGAAGTTCTGGGCCACTCAGACTCTGAAATAGCACAGAAAGAGGACTTAAAAATCCTCCAATAATAGAACACTAAATCCTAAATGCACTATCAGGATGCAGTGGACCAGTGGACCCATATAGTTAAGACTATATGGGTCCACTGCATCCTGATAGTGCATTTGTCTGGAGGCCTGTACGGGTAAACCTTTTTGCTTTTTTGCTGTTTTCTATTATTGGAGGATTTTTAAGTCCTCTTTCTGTGCTATTTCAGTGTTAGGATTTAATGTTAGGTACCCGTAAACATGGAGACCTTTAGCGCAGGTTACGGGCTCACATATTTTGGCCAAAATATCAGCTAATACTCCACATTTTTTATGTGTTTTTTTGCACTTTTTATTCAGGGTGCAGTTGGGCCCATTTGGTCTTGTAAACTGCGGTGTCTGTTTACATGGCATGCATTTTGACATAAAAGGGTGTCACTACTAGGCTGGCCTGGATGCTGTGCATGGCCATAGTGTGAATAGCGCCGCATACAAGTTTTTTATTGTCCATTAACATACCAGGCAACCGCCCCCTCCATGTATTGGTAGGCTGTGAGTGGTTGTTTCATCGGTATTCTTGCACCTGTGTTGCCATCTTAACTATATGGGTCCACTGCATTTGTCTGGAGGCCTGTACGGGTAAACCTTTTTGCTTTTTTGCTGTTTCCTACACAGACTATGACCAACAATTTATCCTTTATACTGATGCCAGCAACGGGGGACTGGGAGCAGTACTATCACAGGTACAGAATGGCAAAGAAAGAGTGATCTCCTATGCCAGCAGGGAGCTTCGTCCCACTGAAAGGAACCCTGACAACTACAGTTCCTTTAAACTGGAGTTCCTCACCATAGTCTGGGCGGTAACTGAATGATTCAAACACTACCTAGCTGCGGCCAAGTTTACCATCTTCACGGACAACAACCTGCTGACTCACTTGGAAACTGCAAAACTAGGTGCGCTGGAGCAGTGATGAATGGCCCGGCTGTCCAACTACGAGTTTACCATCAAGTACCAAGCGGGGCACATGAATGCTAATGCTGATGCACTATCCAGAATGCCCAATCTACCAGATGGGGGAGAAGATCCTGAAGCACTCGAAGAAATCGAGTTACCTGCCTTTCACTGGCCAATTGTGGCCCAATGCGCTCAAGGAGTGAAAAACAAGCGCTACATCATGAAACAGGCCACACTAAACCCATTGCCTCATCATGAGTGGGCAGAAATGCAGCATAGTGACCCAGCAGTCTGCCTAGTAAAGGAGCTACTGACACAAGCTGACTCACGGCCTGGTCCAAATGCTCCTGAAGAGACTCAACAGTTGTGGAAGGAAAGGGGCTGGCTGTTCATCTACAAGGGAAAGCTGTGTCGGAGGAGTGTCAACGCCCGCACTCATGAGTTGGTCTGGCAAGTACTAGTCCCAAAGCGAGATGCATCAATGGTCTTGGAAGCATACCATGACGGAGCAGGGCAGTTCGGATGGAAGAAGTTGGAGACCATACTCCGAGAGAGATTTTGCTGGGCTGGTATGAGAAAGGCCATTGAAAATTGGTGCCGGGAGTGTGGACCATGCAACCTGCGAAGGAAGAACCGTAACAGTCAGTGAGCCCCATGACAGCCAAAAATAACCAAACAACCACTCGAGTTGGTAGCCCTAGACCATGTGAAGTTGGTCCCAAGCCGTTCAGGCTATGTCTACGCCCTTACCATCGTTGATCACTACTCAAGGTTACTGGTAGTTGTGCCTATCAAGGATCAAACAGCCAAGACAGCAGCCAGAGCATTGCAACAACACTTTTGTCGACCACACGGTTACCCTGAGCAAGTGCTTATAAATCAAAGCCCAGCCTTTGAAGCAGAAGTGTTTCAGGAGTTCTGTAATCTGTAAGGCTGCAAGAAAATCCGGACAACGCCATACCAACCACAGACAAATGGCGTGTGTGAGAAAATGAACCAAGTGGTAATTGCCCTATTGAAGACCTTGCCCTTGGAAGAAAGAAATCTGTGGCCAGAGAAGTTGCCAGATCTAGTAGATCTCTACAATCACATTCCTGTAAAATCCACCAACTGTACTCCATCCTACTTGATGAGAGCACGACCTGGCAAGTTGCCCATTGACTTGGATATGGGAGTCCTGACACTTGAGGTAACATCGCCGGATGCGGACTGGGATACAGAGCGGCAGCAGCAGTACCGCAAAGTGCAAGAATGCATAGAGAAGAGTCTAGCTCAAGCCAGACAGAAGCAGGAAAGGAACTACAATCAGCACGCACCTGCAGTTCCCTTGTTGCCAGGAGAACGGGTCCTAAAGAGAAAGAGGAGGATGCACAAATTAGATGACCCATGGGAGGCTGAACCCTACACCGTACTACCTTCAAGTTTTGATAATACCAAGGTAAGCCTCATAAGTAAGGATGGAGGAGAAACCTCAGCATCAGTGTCGAGGGATCATCAGAAGCTGTGCCCTGACCAACTAAAAGAAAGGATGGGAGAGCAAAGCAACCTTCAGCCCATAAAAGAAGAAAAGGTCAGCACTGTACTCGGTGAATTCCCTGCAAATTGGACAAGAGTGAACCAAGCCATCGCAGTCCCTGTCCTAATATTTCCCCAGCCTATGGCACCTGAAGTAGCAGAAACTCAAGATAACCCTGGAAATCAGCAAGTTCAGGCAGCGGATGCCACACCAGCAGTGGAGCAAGAGAATCCTCGCCCTGCCAGTGATGAATCTGTCGTGCCCACAGTTAGTCTAAGAGTTCACAGACAGCTGCCTAGGTTACCCACAAAAGGCCCACTAAACCTAAATAGGCCATCAGAAGTACCCATGCTATGTAGATCTACCCGTAGTACAAAAGATGAGATCCCAGCCAGGTATAGAGAGTAAAATGCAAATAGTATATGTAAATATAAAATGTAAATACATAACTTTTAAGCATATGTGCCTACAGAGACTCTGTAAGAACGTTTGAGCAACCTTATTTTGTTTTGATGGACGATTGGGTCACTCGACTCGTAGTGACCAGGACAATGCATGTAAATAGTTGCCATTAATGACCACAGAACAAAAACCGTCTGACGTGGCCAAAGATGTGGTCCAAAAGGGAGACCAGCCATGCCTTGTAGCCCGCCCAAGGCCTACGTTGAGGGTTTGAAACGGGTTCCCTCATACTGTACTTTGTTAGGGTGAAAAAGGACACCCCATTTCAGAACTTTTCTTGTATATAGTTACCAACTTTCTCAGGAGTGGACCATGAACAATGATGCATGGACTAATCGTCACAAGGACTATTTTTGAGCTATGGTTTTTGTAATTTTTCATTTTTTGAAATCTTGTAATAATTACAATTGTTCATTTGTTAACAGTCTTGTTTATGTTTCCTCAGTCCGGGAGTACTGGAGTACTGAATAGCACTAGGGGGGAATGTGGTTCCCCCAGGAGTACAGTCGCCATAGTGGCCTTACCTCCCTCCTAGGGAGAGTGATGTCATGCCTGGAAGCAGTGAAAGGGTCTCTTTATCAGGTAGTTCCAGCACACAACACAGTTCCTACTCCAGGCCAGCAGAGGGAGCTCTGAACCTAACTGCAGAGGAGCTGCTCTCTGTGGTCAGGAATAAGAAGTTAGTTAGTTGAAGTGTAGACAGGGAAGAGGGAGGATGTGGGAGAAGAGCTGGGGACTGGAGCTATAGCAGAGCTTGTCCCCAAGCTGAAGCGCAGAAACCGGACACCGGAGTCCGAGGTTGTGTGGGTGCTAAAGGTTCCACAGCAGAAACCGGAGGAATAAAGGCTGTAAATGCTCTGTTCCCAACTGAGACTCGATGACACAGCAGCAACGTGTGTGAGCCAAAGAAAAGGAGGCTACAGCTGCCTGTCATGCGAGTGGAGTTCTAAGTAACGGACAGAAAGAGGAACTTGAGTGGAGTTCAGAACCGCAAGTACTTCAGAATAGCGCTAGAAAAGGAGACCTCAAAACCCACCTGCATAGAGAGATTCCTAAATTACTTCCAGGCTGACTAACTCCTGCACCATCTGTAATCTGAGTCCTCGACTGCACCTACAAAGCACGGTAAATGGTAAAAGAAACTGCATTCTGTTGTGTCCTTTGAATTCCTGCATCACCTTCTCAGCACTGCTACATCTCTTGCTACCTACTACATCCCCATCTATTCCTCAACATCTTTCACCTGCCTTGGGACTCAGCTCTACCTATGGAGAGCTTTACCAACTTAGCTGCATCACTATCAGTCCCAGAGGATCTGCACTGCAGTGCTGGTCACTATTGATCAGATCCCACGGGTGGCGTCACAAACTCATTACAAAAACTCTCACTTTTTCATTCCCTTGTAAATACATCCCTTTTATTGGACGCCTAGGACCACAGGCCGGGTCACCGCCACTGTGACACTGCCCCTTTAAGAAAGCGGCCCAGTACCAAGTATTCCCCACTGCCCTGGTGGGCGCTCCATATTTAACATTCGATAAGAACCTTGTTTTCTACTCCCAGGAGATAAAAATGTGTCTTGGTATCAATACATGATGTCTAATCCATGTGCAGCATGTACCAGGCACTAGTTGTAGAATTTCAGCCAGGTATGTATGACTCTGAAAAGCTGCAGCATTTCAGAGAAAAACATTTTTTAAAAGACACTGGGGACCAGTTAGGCAGGCGGGTTCCTGGCAGCTTCTCCCCGCCTACTGCTCTAGAGTGACAGGTCTCTCAGGGAGAAGCCACCGGGGACCCACCTGCTTAGCTAGTGCCCGGCGCAGTTCGGTCGCTGGTGGCTTTTAAAGTATGTTTTTCTCTAACATGCTGTAGTCACTACAAGTGACTATCCTAGTTTTACTCCTGCTATAACATTTTAGTACCCAAGTGCATAACTTTACATTAGTCACCAATGAACCTCATCTTCCAAGAGAATGCCCAAACACTCAGTTTGTCTAACTCAGCTTGTAACTTATGAACATCTTCCATAGACTGCACTATACTATATTGCTTGGTGTCTTCTGCAAAATTGAAACACTATTAATCCTATCTTCTACATCTACAGTCATGGCCAAAAGTATTGACACCCCTGCAATTCTGTCAGATAATATTCAGTTTCTTCCTGAAAATGATTGCAAACACAAATTCTTTGGTATTATTATCTTCATTTAATTTGTCTTAAATGAAAAAACACAAAAGAGAATGAAGCAAAAAGCAAAACATTGATCATTTCACACAAAACTCCAAAAATGGGCCGGACAAAAGTATTGGCACCCTCAGCCTAATACTTGGTTGCACAACCTTTAGCCAAAATAACTGCGACCAACCGCTTCCGGTAACCATCAATGAGTTTCTTACAATGCTCTGCTGGAATTTTAGACCATTCTTCTTTGGCAAACTGCTCCAGGTCCCTGATATTAGAAGGGTGCCTTCTCCAAACTGCCATTTTTAGATCTCTCCACAGGTGTTCTATGGGATTCAGGTCTGGACTCATTGCTGGCCACCTTAGAAGTCTCCAGTGCTTTCTCTCAAACCATTTTCTAGTGCTTTTTGAAGTGTGTTTTGGGTCATTGTCCTGCTGGAAGACCCATGACCTCTGAGGGAGACCCAGCTTTCTCACACTGGGCCCTACATTATGCTGCAAAATTTGTTGGTAGTCTTCAGACTTCATAAGCCATGCACACGGTCAAGCGGTCCAGTGCCAGAGGCAGCAAAGCAACCCCAAAACATCAGGGAACCTCCGCCATGTTTGACTGTAGGGACCGTGTTCTTTTCTTTGAATGCCTCTTTTTTTCTCCTGTAAACTCTATGTTGATGCCATGGCCCAAAAAGCTCTACTTTTGTCTCATCTGACCAGAGAACATTCTTCCAAAACGTTTTAGGCTTTTTCAGGTAAGTTTTGACAAACTCCAGCCTGGCTTTTTTATGTCTCGGGGTAAGAAGTGGGGTCTTCCTGGGTCTCCTACCATACAGTCCCTTTTCATTCAGACGCCGACGGATTGTACGGGTTGACACCGTTGTACCCTTGGACTGCAGGGCAGCTTGAACTTGTTTGGATGTTAGTGGAGGTTCTTTATCCAACATCCGCACAATCTTGCGTTGAAATCTCTTGTCAATTTTTCTTTTCCGGCCACATCTAGGGAGGTTAGCCACAGTGCCATGGGCTTTAAACTTCTTGATGACACTGTGCACGGTAGACACAGGAACATTCAGGTCTTTGGAGATGGACTTGTAGCCTTGAAATTGCTTATGCTTCCTCACAATTTGGTTTCTCAAGTTCTCAGACAGTTCTTTGGTCTTCTTTCTTTTCTCCATGCTCAATGTGGTACACACAAGGACACAGGACAGAGGTTGAGTCAACTTTAATCCATGTCAACTGGCTGAAAGTGTGATTTAGTTATTGCCAACACCTGTTAGGTGCCACAGGTAAGTTACAGGTGCTGTTAATTACATAAATTAGAGAAGCATCACATGATTTTTCAAACAGTGCCAATACTTTTGTCCACCCTCTTTGTTATGTTTGGTGTGGAATTATATCCAATTTGGCTTTAGGACAATTTTTTTTGTGTTTTTTCATTTAAGACAAATTAAATGAAGATAATAATACCAAAGAATTTGTGTTTGCAATCATTTTCAGGAAGAAACTGAGTATTATCTGACAGAATTGCAGGGGTGTCAATACTTTTGGCCATGACTGTATATACAGTATATAAAATTGAATGTATGTATGTGTGTGTGTGTGTATATCACCAACCAACCACAAAGCATCTTTCATTTCACCAGAGCTGTTTAAAAGAAGCTGAGCTGTGATTGGTTGCTATGAGCAACAGTTTTCCTTGCAACCAATCACTAAGCATCTTTCATTTCACCAGAGCTGTTTAAAAGAAGCTGAGCTGTGATTGGTTGCTATGAGCAACAGTTTTCCTTGCAACCAATTACTAAGTATCTTTCATTTCACCAGAGCTGTTTAAAAGAAGCTGAGCTGTGATTGGTTGCTATGAGCAACAGTTTTCCCACTCCACGACAACACCTCAGAAGACAATGACTGGGTGGGAGAAATGTAGCATCCCCGGAAACATAAGATCCCAGCTATTGTCTGCCTCCCAGAAAGGAGCAGAGATCACATGACTGAAATAAATCCCCCCCTCCCTGCCCATATATCCATCACACATTCTCCATCCCATAGGCACATCTTCCCTCTAAAAGGTATCTCCGGTATGGAAGTTAGGGCAAATCCCTCAGTGCTCTGATTCTGACCCCAGGCTTCTATTAAAGAGATCATGGTATGGAAGTCAAGGCAAATCCCTCAGCGCTCTGATTCTGACCCCAGGCCTCTCTTAAAGGGATCCCTGGTATGGAAGTTAGGACTGTTCCATTCAGCTCTGTGGTTCTGACCACAGGGTCTCTAAAAGGGATCATTACATATATAGGAAGGAGAGAAGTCCGGCTTTCAGGATCGCGGTGTTCCAGTCCAAAGTTCACAAGGAGTTAATCCAAGGACCAAGCAGTGATTATAACTTTCTTTTTATTCCATAAACTCTACGCGTTTCGTGTACACACTGTACATTTCCTCAGGAGCAAAGTTACACTGGCATCACATTCCATTCTCCTTATATACTACCTCCCCCAGGAAGTGAGGTAGATGCTCATTGCACTTAAAAAAATCCATATCTGTGAAACGTTTATATCATTGGATAAGGCCCTATTGTGCGCTTCTGTCTCCCCCTTTTTTTAAAAGGGATCATTGGTATGGAAGTTAGGGCAATTCCACTAAGCGCCCTGGTCCTGACCCCAGGCTATCTTAAAGGGATCTCCTGCATGCAAGTCAGGGCAAATCCACTCAGCGCTCTGGTTCTGATCCCAGGCTCTCTTAAAGGGATCCCCAGTATGGAACTTTGGGCAATTCCACTCAGTGCTCTGGTTCTGACCTGTTTCTCTTAAAGGAATCATTGGTATGGAAGTCAGGGCAAATCCATCCAGCGCTTTGGTTCTGACTCCAGGCCTCTCTTAAAGGGATCCCTGGTATGGAAGTGAGGGCAAATCCAAACTGTGCTCTGATTCTCATCCCAGGCTTCTATTAAAGGGAGCATTGGTATGGAAGTCAGGGCAAATCCACTCAGTGCTCTGGTTCTGATGCCAGGCCTCTCTTAAAGGGATTCCTGGTATGGAAGTGAGGGCAAATCCAAACTGTGCTGATTCTCATCCCAGGCTTCTATTAAAGGGAGCATTGGTATGGAAGTCAGGGCAAATCCACTCAGTGCTCTGGTTCTGATGCCAGGCCTCTCTTAAAGGGATCCCTGGTATGGAAGTTAGGACCGTTCCACTCAGCGCTCTGGTTCTGACCCCAGGCTGATGGGATAATATGGGATATTAGGGGTAGTAGTCCGGTGGCTCTGACGGGATGATGTGGGATATTAGTGGTAGTAGTCCAGCGGCTGTGACGGGATGAGGTGGGATATTAGTGGTAGTTGTCCGGCGGCTCTGGCTGACAGGATGATGTGGGATATTAGTAGTAGTAGTCGTCCGGTGCCTCTGGCTGACGGGATGATGTGGGATATTAGGGGTAGTTGTCCAGTGGCTCTGGCTGACGGGAAGATGTGGGATATTAGTGGTAGTAGTCCAGTGGCTGTGGCTGATGGGATGATGTGGGATATTAGTGGTAGTAGTCCGATAGCTCTGGCTGACGGGATGATGTGGGATATTATAGTGAATGTGGCTATGCATAGTGGACAGGGCTCTACACTCAGTTTTATATATATATATCTATATATATATATATAGATATATAGATATATATATATAGATATAAGCATTATAATTTGCTATAACTAACCGTAGTTAGTTACTAGGCCCAGGCAATGCCGGGCTCTTCAGCTAGTTATACATATAAGCGACATGGTAATTCTTATACAATGGTAATGGAAAGGAAGTTCCACATCCAACAATTAATTCATGAATAGCCAAATATAGATGAATCTTTGATCATGTATAGACTAAAAGCAGACAAAAACACACAATTAATAAAATAGAAAAACAGAAATAGCAGGAGCCTTAGACATTCTTGGTAATAAGGCTTGTTATTAATTATTTTTACATTTCTTAAAGGAACGGGAGGAAACAATTTCTCATTAAGGCCTTTTGAGGCCATAGTATCCAAATTAGTAATCCATTGGCACCCCAGTTGTGCCAATGTACGCTTTAGAGCACTTCCTCTAATTCATGCATGTATACAATCAATTCCTTGTACTTTCAAACTCCTCGGGTCACAGCCATGATAGATCTTGAAAAGTCTAGGCAACGTTTTAAGAATGGTAAAACCCTCAATTTTCTTTGTTCCCTTACCCATATGCACGATTGTCGAGAGGTTAGCCCTACGTATATCATAGAGCATGTACATGTGGAGAAGTAGACCATGTACATGGTACTGTATGAGATATAACTTTGAATCATGAATTGATTCTGACCATCAAATGGTACAAAGTCTGTGCTCCTGATGATATTCTCACAGGCAAATTAATCCCCACATGAATTACACCCATTTCTTGGTTTACTGTTTAGTGAGACAAAGGGACTGCACAATGTATATATAGGAGGGTGCACTATTGTCAAACCGCAATATCTAGTGGAGTGCAATACCTAGCCTGTGAACAATGAGACCAAAAAGACAAGAGAGAAAGACTAGGCTAATAATGGTATGCACATCCACATATAAAAAATGCAAAAACCTTTATTTCACAATGGACACGAATAAGATTAAAAACATTTAAAATACATACATGAACCAATAACCCAACACCTCCAAAACGCCCCACGGATACTATATCCCACCCATAATGTGCAATAAAGAAACCTCTGTTCAGCAATACAAACAAAGCATAATGCAACAATAAATTGCCAGAATATGATTGCACAATATAAGCAAAATAATCACGCAAGCATAATGAAATTGATGTATATTAAATATCAAGAGATAAATTCTCCTATCTAGCCTCAAATGTGCACATGGCCTCAAGGAAATCACCAATGCAGGAAAAGACCTGTATGAAAATGCATAATAGCTAAGAAGCACAGAATGTGCAGTCAAACTATGATCTCCAGGGGAATAGCCAGACCTGGACATGGGCAACAAAGTCCCAGTGGGGATAAGGAGGAAGGTGGGAAAGGCCCCACGCGTATCGCCACTGCAAAGGCGGCTTCGTCAGGGGAAGTTGATCCAAAGCAAAATAAGATTAGTTTAAATATCCTTACCAATAGTCACAAAAGGAAGGGAACGAACAGAAACACACTTGGTACGGATAAATGCAGCAACTTCCCAACCCAGGTGCCGAAAGTGATAATCATGGTCCAGATAGTATCTGCTCGTGTGCATTGAGGAGCACAAGATGTTATTGCTGTGACAGAGGTAATCAGTGCGCGTGCGCACTAAACAATGTGCAGTCATGAAAAAAAAAAGGGGAGAGAAACTCCCAAAAACACACCTGATAGGGATGAATGCAGCGACTATCCAGTCATGATACCGGAAGAGGTATTCGCGGTCCAAAAGGTATCTGCGCATGTGCGTTAGGAAGCACAGGATGTTATTGCTGCCACCAAGGTAAAAGGCGCCCGTGCGCACTAAATGGTGCGCGGTCATGGTAATAACTGTGCATGCGCATCTGAGAACCCAAGAAGCTCATACTGACACCATGAAAACAAACGCGCGGTCATAGAGACAATCGCATGTGCACATCAAAGATCACAAAAAGTGGTAATTACCACCATATTAACAGATGCATGCATAATACCATACATAGCAAGCCTTATTGTTAAAAAAAAAATGGAAATAAGAACTACATATATATTTTGCTTAGGCCTGTTTCACATTTCCGTTTGTTTCCATCAGTCAAAATCGTTTTGCAAAAAAAAAAAAACAGATCCGCCATTTTTTTTGGCGGATCCGTTTTTTTCCCCATTGACTTGCATTAGCGGCGGATTTTGACGGATGGTCATCCGTTGGATCTGTTTTTTGACGGATCCGCCAAACTTTTGGCGTCCACTGACTTGAGTGGACGGACAATGAAACATTTTTTGTCTCTCTCTCTCTCCTTTTCCAGGCTGCGGTTCCTTTAAATTTCCGACTTCAGCGGATCCATCAAACCAACGGTCCGGTGGCATACGTTGGTGTCACAATGGAAACGAATCCGTCTTTTGCATTTTGTCACGGATTGCAACTAACCAAAAAAACGGAAGTGTGAAAGAGGCCTAAGCCACAAAGGCCTTGTACAGCAGAAAAGCAGCATGTATTAGAATGTATCAGCAGCAGGTGTCACCTGCAAAAGAGCACGTGCGCACTGGTACCAGCACAAAAAAAATGAAAAATGAAAAAAAAATGTGTGCAAACAGTGTTTTTATATATATGATTAAACACATATATATGAAGCAAAGACATATATACAAGACCAAATATAATTTAATGAATGATATAAGGGAATAAGAAATGGGTCCATAAAGAATCAAAAAAATCAAAAAAGAGGGTAGCAAGTGATTTTAGACAAAGGCCCAGAATTGTACATGGAATTTAAAGGCCAGGAACAAGGCAAATAATTAAACAATATGAGGTTACATGACATATAAATGCCTTATGCAGAATAATAACCCAAGACCACTATGTTGGTATAAAGACCCCAGTATAATCCCACCCTCAACAATGACATAGCACATGTATTAACAAACAACTAATGTGAACCCACCCAATATGCGCACAGTAAGTATGCATATAGATAATGCTCATCAATTGAGCATATCCATGTATCATAAACTAGATATCCGAAAAATGCTGCAATTTATCCGTAAGGTCCAGTCCAGATTCAATTCATGTCCAAGTGTCATTACCCTGGACTCCATAAAGAAAGAAGAAACCAATCCATAATATGTTGAGTGTCCAGAAGATATCATAATTCCTCCAAGGAAGCCCGGTCCAGATCCAATCCATATCCCAGAGCTGATGCCAAAAAGGCCACATAGTCTATAGTGAAGAATTGCCCAAAAAGCCACATAATCCATAACACGGACTCCAATGATTAGATTGAACCATTGAATATCCGTGAGAGACAAAAAGATTCCCCTCCGTGGGCCGGAGTAATAGCCAGGCCCATCTATGCAAAATAGCAGTATCTCCAGACCAAACATCACAGGCACCTGTGAACAAGAAATGGATACAATATAAGGGGGGGATGTACTCACACAACAAAGGGGAGAAAGAATTCATCCAAAGAAGCCAGTGAAGAGTAATTCTTCATTAAGCCCTATTGGCGCCACCGAATTTAACGCATAAGTCCACCGGGATTCTATGCGTAATAATAGCTTGTGTGAACTCCCCCCCTGGCACCCCAGAAAACTTTTTGTAGCCCAACAATCTTCAAATTCCTGTGTAAACCCCCATGGATCTCCAAGAAGTGGGCAGCTATGGGAGTAAGCAGTTTACCCTTTTCTCGATCAGTTGCTGCCAAATGTATGGTAGATATATGCTTTTGGGCCCTTTTTCTTAATTCTTGAGGTTTGACCAACATATACTTCATTGCAAGGGCAAACTGTTATGAATGAGTCACCGTGCGAGGCAAAAACAGAAATGCTAGCTAAGTCCAGAAAACCAGAGAAGTTGGCAGCTATGGGATTGCAGACCCCTGAACCTATCAACAACAACTAGCAGTAGCCGTGGGGGGTTCCTACGATGCCCTAGACCCCTCGATCACAGCCGGAGAACTGCCTAGCCGAAAGACAGAAAGGGAAATCTAAACTGCCCCAGAGCAGACCCCAAAGCAATAGGCAGCCCCCAACATATAATGACGGTGAGGCAAGAAGAAAAAACACTAACACAGATAGAAAGATAGACTGAGCAAATGATAGGGCCCAAGCTAACTAGATAGGACAGGATAGGAAGACTGCTGTCTGCAATCCGCGAAAAACCCTATCAAAATAAGAGCCAACAGACTGACAGGGAAAAAGGCCCTGAAGACGCTAGGCTTCAAAAAGACTATGTCAGTACTCAGTTATTTTCTGAAGACAGAGCAAACCGACAAAAAGGAATTCAGCTCACCCCAGCAGGGAATGGCAGAATCCAGAAAAGCAAGGCAAACTAAAACCAAAACACAAATGCAAAAAGGCAAAGCAGAAAACTTAGCTTTTGAGGAGCAGGAATCAGACTGGTCTCCTAGAATTCCACAGAGAAATCACCAGCGAGGCAGAAGGGCATCGGCTGCCTTATATCCAGTCAGAGATCCCCGTCGCCCAGTCATCCTCTCCCAGCTCAGGTGCTTGGTAATCAGCCTCACTACCTTCCTTCACCAGAAGAGGGAGTTCATCAGACCTCAATGGCGAAGGGGAAAATGAACTCATAACAGTACCTCCCCCTTGAGGAGGGGTCACCGAACCCTCATCCACACCACCAGGGCGATCAGGGTGAGTCCGATGAAAGGCACGCACCAATCTTTTGGCATGAATATCAGAGGCAGAGACCCAGGAATTATCCTCCTGACCATAACCCTTCCACTTAACCAAATACTGGAATCTCCGTCTAGCCAGACGGGAATCCAGTATCTTCTCTACCTCATATTCCATGTTACCTTCAACCAATACAGGGTCCGGAGGTGCCACCCCAGGAACTACTGGTTCAACAAACCTCTTCAACAAGGACTTATGAAACACATTATGGATTTTAAATGTGACAGGAAGAGCCAACCGAAAAGAGACCGGATTAATGATCTCCAAAATCTTGTAAGGCCCAATAAATCTAGGCTTAAACTTAGGAGAAGCTACCTTCAAAGCGATATTTTTTGATGATAACCAAACCATATCACCCACCTTAAACTGGGGACCAACGGTCCTATGTCAGTTGGAAAACCACTGGGCCTTTTCCTGGGAGAGAGATAACTTATCCACCACTTAGTCCCAGATCTAGTGCATTCTCTCCATCACAGTGTCAACACCTGGGCAGGCAGAAGGCTTCACCTGCCCTGAAGAAAATCGAGGATGAAACCCAAAGTTACAAAAAAAAGGTGACATCAAAGTGGCAGAACTAGCTCTATTATTTAAAGCAAATTCGGCCAAGGGCAAAAATGAAACCCAATCATCCTGATCAGCGGAATTAAAACATCTCAAATACGACTCCAAGGTCTGGTTTGTTCTCTCCGTCTGCCCATTGGTCTGAGGGTGAAACGCAGAGGAGAAGGACAACTGAATTCCCAGCTTGGAACAGAACATCCTCCAAAATCTCGACACAAACTGAACTCCTCTGTCAGATACAATGTTCTCAGGAATCCCGTGCAAACGAACCACCTGTTGCAAAAACAGGGGCACCAACTCAGAAGAAGATGGCTACTTAGGGAGTGGTACAAGATGAACCATCTTAGAGAACCTATCAGAAATCACCCAAATAACAGTCAATCTCTGAGAGACAGGCATATCAGAGATGAAATCCTTTGAAATATGGGTCCATGGCCTCCTGGGGACCGGCAAAGGCATCAACAACCCACTAGAGCGAGAACAAGGTTTAGACCGGGAGCAAGTCCCACAGGACTGCACAAAATTCCTGACATCAAAAAGACCGACTCACCAGATCTCTAGTACCAAAAATACCTGGATGACCAGCCAATGCAGAGCAATGAACTTCAGACATCACTCTCTTCTTCCACTGGTCAGGAACATACAATTTTCCACTGGGACAACGCTCAGGTTTGTCCTCCTGGAACTCTTCCAGAGCACGTCTCAAATCGGGTGAGATGGCAGAAAGAACTACCCCTTCGCCTAAGATGGTAGCAGGCTTGGTCACCACAGGAGAATCAGCAAAGAAGCTCCTAGAAAGAGCGTCAGCCTTGACATTCTTAGTGCCAGGAAGAAAAGAGACCACAAAATCAAAACGTGTAAAAAACAAGGCCCATCTAGCCTGTCTAGGGTTCAAGCGTTTGGCCGACTCCAGGTAAATCAAATTCTTGTGGTCAGTGAGGACCACGACTTGATGTTTAGCTCCCTCCAACAAATGTCTCCACTCCTCAAATGCCCATTTCATGGCCAACAGTTCCCGATTCCCCACATCATAGCTGCGTTCAGATGGGGAGAACTTTCGGGAAAAGAAAGCACAGGGATTCATTTTAGATGTTACAGGATCCTTTTGGGACAAAACAGCTCCTGCACCAATCTCAGAAGCGTCCACCTCTACCTGGAACGGGAGTGAGACATCAGGTTGCCGCAAAACCGGGGCAGAAGTGAATCTTCGCTTCAGCTCCTGAAAGGAAGAAACAGCCTCCGGAGACCAATTCAACACATCAGCACTCTTCTTAGTCAGATCAGTCAATGGCTTGGCAATACTAGAAAATTTTGCTATAAATTTCCGATAAAAATTAGCAAAACCCAAAAACTTCTGAAGGGCCTTCAAAGAAGTGGGCTGAACCCAATCATAAATGGCCTGTACCTTGGCTGGATCCATTTCAATTGTTGACGGAGACAAAATAAATCCCAAAAATGAAATCCTCTGTGCGCCAAAAAGGCATTTCGATCCTTTGACATACAGGGAATTCTCCTCCGGAACAACGTCCGAACATGTTCCACATGAGAATCCCAATCCTTGGAGAAGATCAAAATATCATCCAGATAGATAATCAAAAATTTATCCACAAAGTCTCGGAAAATGTCGTTCATGAAGCACTGGAAGACAGAAGGGGCATTAGAGAGCCCAAAAGGCATCACCAGGTACTCAAAATGTCCCTCTGGAGTATTAAACGCCGTCTTCCATTCATCCCCATGCTTAATGCGGATAAGATTATACGCCCCGAGGTCAAGCTTGGTAAACCAGCAAGCACCTTTAACTGTGAAGCATAGATCCGAAATCAGGGGTAACGGATACTGATATTTTATAGTAATTTTGTTGAGGGCACGATAATCAATACAAGGCCTTAATGAACCATCCTTTTTGGCCACGAAAAAAAACCCAGCACCTAATGGTGAAGAGGATGGTCTAATATGACCCTTCTCCAACGCCTCCTTAATATAGGATCGCATAGCCTCGTGCTCGGGTACAGATAAATTGAAGAGCCGACCCTTGGGAAATTTAGACCCCGGGCTCAGTTCAATTGCACAGTCATAACTCCTATGAGGAGGCAAAGATGCAGACTCATTCTCACTAAATACATCATAAAAGTCCCCCAAATAGTCAGGAACATCATGCGCCTGAGGAGAGGTGGAAAAATCCGGAGCCTCACTAAGGGCACACCGACAACCCCAACACACCACAGACACAGATTTCCAGTCCAAAACTGGATTATGAATTTGCAACCAGGGAAACCCCAGAACAATGGTATCATGCAAATTATGCAACACCAAAAATCTGCAATTTTCTTGATGGTTTGGGGCGACCCGCATTGCCACCTGGGTCCAAAACTGAGGTTTATTTTTTGCCAAAGGAATAGCATCAATCCCCCTCAAAGGGATAGGCGTCCGCAGAGGTGTCATAGGAAATCCACAACGTTTAGCAAAATCCAAGTCCATTAGGTTCAGGGCTGCTCCCGAATCCTCAAAAGCCTTGGCAGAAAATGTGGACAGGGAGCAGATCAGAGTAATTGCCAGAAGAAACTTAGGTTGAACACCACCCACAGAAAACGTGTGTGCAAAACGTTTCTCTCGTTTAGGACAGACAGAAATAATATGCGAGGCATCTCCACAAAAAAAACACAGCTTATTACGCCTTCTGAACTCCTGACGTTGCTCCCTGGACAAAACTCTATCACATTGCATAGGTTCAGACACTTGTTCAACAGGTGGCCACACCTCTCGTGCAGTCCTGCGTTCACGTAAACGCCGATCAACCTGAATGGCTAATGACATAGAATCGTCCAGACCAGAAGGAACAGGAAATCCCACCATAGTATCTTTTACGGCTTCTGACAAACCCTTCCGAAAGAGAGCTGCCAAGGCATTATCATTCCAGGCAGTAAGGAGCGCCCACTTTCGGAATTTTTGACAGTACAATTCTTCAGAATCTCGACCCTGGCTCAATGCCAATAGGGTCTTTTCAGCCTGATCAATAGCATTAGGTTCATCATACAACAACCCCAAGGCTTGAAAAAATGCGTTCACATTAGTCAGACTAGGATCATCAGGTTTCAAAGAAAACGCCCAATCCTGGGGATCGCCACGCAGCAAAGAGATGACAATTTTAACCTGCTGCGCGGAGCTCCCTGACGAGTTAGGCTTCAAGGCAAAACATAATTTACAATTATTTTTGAAATTCAAAAATTTAGACCGATCCCCAAAAAACACATCAGGAGTAGGGATCTTTGGTTCAGCAGCATGTGAATGAGCAAGGTAGGCAGAAATTCCCCGCACTTCCGCAGCGAGCTGCTCCACACGATCAGACAATTGCTTTATCTCCATTGAGAGAAAAAAAAATTCCCCCTACGGCCTCAGAGATATAGAGGAAAAAATATACACACTTTTTTTTTTAAATTCTTTCCTGCTATTGAGTACCCTAGGACCTGCGTAAGGCTGGTGATTCTGTTATGAATGAGTCACCGTAGGAGGCAAAAACAGAAATGCTAGCTAAGTACAGAAAACCAGAGAAGTTGGCAGCTATCGGATTGCAGACCCCTGAACCTATCAACAACAACTAGCAGTAGCCGTGGGGGGTTCCTACGATTCCCTAGACCCCTCGATCACAGCCGGAGAACTGCTTAGCCTAAAGACAGAAAGGGAAATCTAAACTGCCCCAGAGCAGACCCCAAAGCAATAGGCAGCCCCCAAAATATAATGACGGTGAAGCAAGAAGAAAAAACAATAACACAGATAGAAAGATAGACTGAGCAAATGATGAGGCCCAAGCTAACTAGATAGGACAGGATAGGAAGGCTGCTGTCTGCAATCCGTGAAAAACCCTATCAAAATAAGAGCCAACAGACTGACAGGGAAAAAGGCCCTGAAGACGCAAGGCTTCAAAAAGACTATGTCAGTACTCAGGTATTTTCTGAAGACAGAGCAAACCGACAAAAAGGAATTCAGCTCACCCCAGCAGGGAATGGGAGAATCCAGAAAAGCAAGGCAAACTAAAACCAAAACACAAATGCAAAAAGGCAAAGCAGAAAACTTAGCTTTTGAGGAGCAGGAATCAGACTGGTCTCCTAGAATTCCACAGAGAAATCACCAGCGAGGCAGAAGGGCATCGGCTGCCTTATATCCAGTCAGAGATCCCCGTTGCCCAGTCATCCTCTCCCAGCTCAGGTGCTTGGTAATCAGCCTCACTACCTTCCTTCACCAGAAGAGGGAGTTCATCAGACCTCAATGGTGAAGGGGAAAATGAACTCATAACAGCAAACGATGGCATAAATCACATCCCTCATTTTACAGTTCACATACATCCTCAACGGATGTCTCTTGGAGTTAACATGATCTATAAACAGATCCCTTGTAGGTGGCATAAAAGGGCAGATATTACAATCCCCACAGGGGAACGATCCCTTGACTATAATGCCTCTGTTAAGTCGGGTAGTTGGCATAGAGAAGTGACTCTGAGTGAGCAAATCACGCAAATTGGTGGCCCTTCTTGAAGTGAGCAATGGTCTATCCAAAGTGACCACCGCAGTCTGAGCATCAGTCCTCAAAATAGGCCAATGTCGAGATAAGATAGATCTTACCTGGTGCCAGCTGCTATTAAAGTCTGTGATGAATCTAGTCTGTGTGTCCTGATCACATCTCTTAGGGGATGAGTGACACCTGATTTTGTCCCCTTGTACGTTGAAAGACCTTAGATATAATCCTTCTAGGGTAGCCTGTTTGCCGGAATCTGTCAGTGAGGTGGCTAGCCTGTAACAAGAAGTCACGGTCACGAGTACAATTACGTCTCACCCGCAAAAATTGACCAACGGGTACACCCACTTTGGTGTGCATTGGGTGGAAACTGTTAAACTCCAACAACGAGTTGGTTGCCATTGGTTTGCGAAAGAGATTAGTAACCAAATGCTGACCCTCGACCTCCAAGAATGTGATGGAACTGTTGTAAATACAGTGGGTCAAGAAGATGTTGTAGGAATTGATATTTAGACTGTTTAAGAACTGTATACAGTCCCCCTCGGTACCCTCCAAACAAAGAAAAGGTCATCGATGTAACGATGCCAACGACAGACCTGAGACTGAAAGGTCTCCAAAGGGACTGGACACCTTGGTGGTATAATGGCTCCTCACCAGCATGTCCTTTAGATTCCGACATTCCTGGCCGTCGTAAGATGAGTCTCAGGTAATTGTGCTGCCAAAATTGGGTACGTTTTTAATACAAACCAGTGTTTAGAGAGGATATTCTGCATCTCCTTCCACCAACAATTATGTGTAGAGATAAATCTGATTTCATGATTTTCAGTGGTTTTCTCCTATGAGATAACAATTTATCCCTTAGGGGTTTTTTTTTGCCCGTTAATACCCATTTATTATGCGATTACTATACCCTCTTCTTTGGAATCTTAATTTTAAGTCGGTGGCTTGACGTTCAATTCCTCAGAAGTGGAGCAGATCCGCTTCATCCTGAGGAATTGACCAACTGGGACAGCGTTTATGGTAGAATGGGTATGGGCTAAGGAAGCGTGAAGCAAAGCATGGAAGCATGAAGCAAAGCGTACACCAACCTGTCCTTGCGGAACACATCCATGTATATCAGGCCCCCCACTACAACCTTTAGAACTATGTCAAGGAATTCAATTTTATGTTGACTCGCTTTGAATGTGAGTTTGATATTGAAAGGATTATGGTTCAAACTCTCCATAAATCTGTAAAGTTCCATCTCAGTGCCTTGCCAGATGTTCAGCAGGTCAACAATATACCTTAGCCAGCACTGTGCCTGGTCCCCGGGCCGTGCCCCGTCTCCCCTGCAAGATGGAATGTTCCCAAAATCAAAGGAAAATATTTTCATATGATGAGTCACAGGACTCCCCCAACGCAGTGCCTTGTTTCAGGAGGTAGAATCTGTGCTTAAAAGCAAAGACATTATGAGTAGGGATGATCGAATAGCTTCAGTTAAGATCTTATCCAAATAGGTATAGCACTTACCGAATAGCTGTATCGGGAATCCGGATACGTGTAGCGCTCCCGATAATCAGCAGTTTGGTGCTGCAGCTGCATGTGTCATGGCTGTTTGACAGTCACAATACATGCAGGGATTGCCTAACAAACAGGTTCTCCATGCATGTCCTGGGATTGTCACACAGCCGCAACATATGCAGCTGCGGTGCCGAACAACTGATCAGCAGGAACGCTCCAGGTACCCAGATTCCCGATGCAGCTATTCGGTAAGCACTATAGTTATTTGGATAAGCTCTTATCAAAACCTATTCGATCATTGCTAATTATGAGTCAAAATAAATTCCAAGAGTTCTAAAATCAATTCACACAGGTAGCCGTCTCAGTTGCTAGTCCCCAGGAAGAAGCAGACCACCTCCATCCATCCACATGGGAAATGAAAGTATACAAAGATTCAACGTCGGCTGTAACCAGTCAAATATCAGGTTCTAAAGAAATCCCATCCATCTTGGTGAGGACATCATTGGCAACAAATATATCAGAACAAAGGATATCACACAGCGGTGACTCAAGGCAATAGGGGCATATAAAACGTTGTCAAGGACAACAGAATACTCCAATACATATACAGTATGCAGAATCAAGAAGACAAGGAATAACAAAATTCTGTTTAAAAGTTACAGAAATTTTTATTTATAACAATAATATCACGTTAGAAAAATATTAGTAAGGATGATAAGTCATACAAGGACAAACAAATTCGGAGTTAAGGACTCGGATGTAGTGGGCCAAAGGTCAACACAGTAAGTATAAGGATCAGTAAGTCACATTCCCAAGACTGACTAAGAAAAATTTATATCCCAGGGGTGCAAGACATAACAATTCCTACTGCTAACAGATTTCCCCATATATAAAAGAGTGTTTGTATGAAAATTGTCACTCAGTTAACTGTTTATAACCAGGGATACTCCTATAATACACAACCCTATTTCTACCCATATTCACAAACTTCAAAAGATCCTACAATGGGCTTTTGAGAGTGGTGTTATCCCCAAGAAAATTCTGGATGGTCTCCTCACCAGCTGTCCTAGGATTCCTATCTTTTACCTAAGGTACACAAAGATCCTATTAGTCTTCCTGGCCGTCTAATTGTCTCCGGAATTGGTCAACTATATGATCCAGTGTGCAAACTGATCTGAGTTCTATTTGAAACCTCTAGTTGAGGAATTACCCTCATACATCCGTGATACAACTGATGTCCTCACCAGTGCAGAATAAGGAGGATAAGGAGTAACAAAATTCTGCTTTATTTATAACAATATTATCACATTACAACATTTTTAGTAAGGATGCAAAGTCATATAAGGACAAACAATTTTTTTTTTTATGTCTTTAAAAACATTTGTCAGCTGTTCAAAACAGCCATAATCATCAACATTAACTCAGGAGTGGAGCCTGCGGCTGCATGTATTGCTATGCGGCCGCACGCTCCAATCCGAGTGCCGGGAACTAACGTGAGACTCGTCCGAGTTTCTCGCATGTGTGATCCCGGCCCAATGGTGATTTCCTGACTCATTGTGTCACATGGGAAGCCGGAGCGTGATGCAAATTCTGGCGCTCACGTCGTGTGTGCATGCGGCGCCGATTATGTCTCAATAAATAAACAACTGATGAACTGATATAAAACATGGTGGATACACACTCTATCACAGCCCCCCGAGGAAGCCCACACGAAACGCGCGTTGGGGCTGCGTGGTCTGACTTCACAGAGGGATTTATATGGGTAAGGAGCATTCCTGCTGCACTGTTTTACATATATATTATATGTATCAAGAAGAGTTGAGAAATCAATATTTTGTGATATAACCAGGATTTTTAATCACAGCTTTCATGCATCTTGGCATGCTTTCCACCAGTCTTTCACACTGCTTTTAGGTGACCTTATGCCACTCCTGGTACAAAAATGTAAGCAGTTCTTCTTTGTTTGATGGCTTTTGCATATCCATCTTCCTCTTGATTACATTCCAGAGGTTTTCAATGGGGTTCAGGTCTGAAGATTGGGCTGGTCATGACAGGGATTTGATGTGGTGGTCTTTCATCCACACATTGATTGACCTAGTGTGAGGCTCTGAGCCATGTTCCTGTTCTGTTTGACTTTGCCCTTACTTTTGCCCTTATCAAAGATGGAGTAAGTAGCTTCACAAGGGGCCATCTTGTTCCTGTTTGACTTTGCCCTTACTTTTGCCCTTATCAAAGATGGAGTAAGTAGCTTCACAAGGGGCCATCTTGTTCCTGTTTGACTCTTCCTGTTTCCTGCCTGCTGTGTACAAAAGGGACTCAGCACATTATACCTGTGCTTGTGTATCTGGATCTTCACCTGCTGCCAAGCTTGGAGAACTCGCATTGTGCCTGCTTCTTCTATACCTCGGGATTCCCCGTTTGTTACTTACCTGCCGTCCTGCCTGACCGCCTCTCCTGTCCGGATCTGCTCTGCTTCATTCATCTCTGCGGCCTGCTCTCCGCTTGAAGCCTGGTCCAGGCTCAGGACTTTAGGACTGTGTGCTCCCGGACCTCAGACTCTCGCCAGTTGGTTCGTACAGACTCTACCTGTTGCCAGAACTTATATCTGCTTACCGTGTAATACTGAAGCCTGCTTCCTGCAATACCCCTGAACTATCTTTGCATAGTACTGTGACCTGTTGCTACAATACAATACTGAACCTTTGAACATATACTGTGTCTGTCTTCTCTGACCCATGCTACCGAGTTCCATAGAACCTATAGTACCAATTTGACAGGATACACAAGTCAATAATATGGAGCTCGCTGGGTCATATTCTGTGGAAGTACGCCTTAAAAAGATATGCACATTTATCTCAGGACTTCAAGGGGAGCTTCAGGCTACCAAAACAAAATTGTCGGCACTAGAGACTCAAGCTAACCATAATGCTACCATAGCCGATACGTCCATTCAGGCGTTAGCTACTCGTCTCTCAAAACTAGAGACTACAGTTTCAGCCCCAGCCGCAACCCCACCTTCGATTCCAGCTTTCCCTAAACTCCCGCCATTCAGGTTCGGTGGCGAAAGAGAAAAGTTCCGAGGGTTCCTAAATCAGTGTCAGCTGTATTTTGCTGCGCATGCGGCTCAGTTTCCAACAGGACGAGACAAGGTGTTAGCTATGATAATGCTGTTAACCAACAAGGCTCTTGCTTGGGCAAATCCCCTGATTGAAACTAATGATGTCTGTTTGAATTCTTTAAATGACTTTATTTCCGCAATGTGTCAGATGTTCGATGACCCCAACCGAAGTGCCACAGCAGAAACCGCATTGCTGGCCCTCCATCAGGGAAAGTGTCCTGTCGTAGAATACGCGATGGAATTTCAGAGGTGGGTGTTGGATACCACATGGTGCGACTCAGCAAAATACGCAGTGTTTAGGAGGGGGTTATCTGCCGCAATTAAAGACGAATTGGCTAGAAGCGAGTCACCCACTGCCCTGGGAGACTTCATAAACCATTGCATTCGTATTGATATTCGTCTTGCAGAACGCCAGCAAGAGAGATGGGCAGATGCTAACCACAGTAATTTTTTAACCTTGCCGTTTCCCTCCAGGGAAGCTCAGAACAAGTCTTTCCTCCCGGTTGAGTCAGAACCTATGCAGGTCGATGCAGTCCGGAGAAGTCCTCCTGACCCACGCAAGGAGCACCGTTTTAGAGAAAATTTATGCTTCTATTGTGGAAAATCAGGTCACTATATTTCAAATTGTCCCGGTAAGAATCACAAGACCACGGCTGCGGTAATAGAATGTGACTTTTCGGATGTATCTTCAGTAGTTTCCCACTCAAACCCTCCTAGGAAGGAAATAGTCGACTGGAATCACGACTTCTCCGACTGTACTTCAGAAATATTCTCACCGGTGAATGCAGCCATCTCATCAGTAAGTTCCACTACTTCGACCTTGGACGGCTCAAGGAAGGACTCGCACTGTTATATCCCCATCAAGATATGGACCCAGTCCCAGTGGATTACTAGTTTCGCTATGGTTGACTCAGGGGCCAGCGGCAATTTTATGGACATTACATTCGCTAAAAAACACAGTATATGTTCACAAAGGAGGATTTCTCCGGTATTGATGGAAACTGTGGATGGTTCCCCACTGGTATCCGGGCCCGTAGACCTTGAAACAACGTCACTGAAAGTCCGTATGGGGGCGGATCACTCAGAAAGACTGTCCTTCTTGTTAATTTCTTCCCCTCATTTTCCCATAATCCTAGGATTACCATGGCTACGACTGCAAAACCCTACTATCAATTGGGAGACGAAAGAAATACAGTTTCCAAGAAGACAGATATCATCTAAAGAACCAGCTTTAGTTGGGTCAGCATGCTCAGTTGACCTAAATCTACCAATAGAGTATCAGGATTTCATCGATGTATGTGACAAAAAAAATGCAGACAAATTACCTCCACATCGGCCGTACGATTGCCCCGTGGAACTGCTACCTGGTGCCGCGATTCCGTTCGGTAACATTTACCCTTTGGCTGGGCCAGAACTAAAAGCCCTTAAGGAGTATATCGATGAGAACCTAGCCAAGGGATTTATACGACCATCTTCCTCTCCAGCGGGTGCCCCAATCTTCTTCGTAAAAAAAAGGATGGTTCACTGCGCCCATGTATTGATTACCGAGAACTCAACAAAATTACGATCAGGAACTCCTATCCACTTCCATTAATTCCTGAACTACTTGAAAGGGTGCGACACTCTAAAATCTTCACGAAATTAGATCTCTGTGGAGCATACAATCTAGTACGGATCCGCCCCGGTGACGAGTGGAAAACAGCCTTCCGGTCACGCTATGGGCATTTTGAGTACCTCGTCATGTCTTTTGGTCTCCGTAATGCGCCGGCTACATTTCAACACTTGGTGAATGACATTTTCAGAGACATACTCGATATTTTTGTTGTTGTTTATTTGGATGACATTTTGATCTTTTCCAGCAACATCGAGAAGCATCAGCAGCACGTGAGAGTAGTCTTGGATCGTCTACGGCAGAATCACTTGTATATCAAGTTGGAGAAATGCGAATTTCACAAGACGGAAATCCAATTCTTGGGGTATGTTATCTCTCCTCAGGGTCTCAGCATGGATGCCAGTAAAACTCAAGCCATTCAGGAGTGGCCAATTCCCAAGTCTGTGAAAGAAGTACAACGATTTATTGGATTCGCCAATTTTTACAGACGATTCATTAAAAATTTTTCGGAGATCATCATACCCATCACCCAATTGACCCGGAAGAAGATACCATTTGTCTGGTCACCGCAAGTGCAGACAGCATTTTCCAAGTTAAAAGCTAAATTCACATCAGCACCGATCCTCGTACACCCGGATCCGGATCGAGCTTTCATAATGGAAGTAGACGCTTCCGACTGTGCGATAGGGGCCATACTCTCGCAAAGAACAGGTGAGAAAGATCTTTTACACCCTTGTGCCTTTCTTTCCCAGAAATTGTCGCCCGCAGAGAGAAATTACGATGTCGGGAATAAAGAGCTATTAGCCATTATAACCGCATTCAAGGAATGGAGGCATCTACTACAGGGAGCATCTCACCAGATTGTTGTATTTACGGATCATCGGAACCTCGAATTCATGAGATCGGCAAGGTGTCTAAAACCTAGACAGGCCCGATGGACTTTATTTCTTAATCAGTTTGACTTCATTGTTTCCTACAGGCCAGGCTCTCGTAATGGGAAGGCCGATGCACTATCTAGGATTCACTCAGGAAACGTAACTCCAGCATTACCTCCGAGGACTATACTCTCAGAAAGAAACTTCATAGGAGTGTTACACAATCAAGATCTATTAACAGGTATTAAGGAAGCCTACGCTGGAGACCCACTACTGATCCGATCCCCCAATCAGGTAAACCTAACCTTGAAAAACAGACTTTGGTTTCAGGGGCAACGCCTGTATATTCCGGAAACGGTCAGACTAAGTGTACTAAAATTAATGCATGACTCAAAGATCGCCGGTCATAGAGGAGTCCAGAAGACTCAGGAATTGTTGTCTCGCTTCTTTTGGTGGCCGACCTACTGGAGAGACGTTCAGCATTACGTCTCGTCATGTGAGGTATGTGCAAGATCAAAGGTTCCCCGCTCCTCACCTACGGGACTGTTACAACCCCTCCCTATTCCATCTCGCCCTTGGGGGTCTGTTTCAATGGATTTCATTGTAGAATTGCCTACTTCTAAGGGGAAAAACACTATCCTAGTAGTGGTCGACCGTTTGACCAAGGCTGCCCATTTCATTCCCTGTATCGGTCTTCCGACAGCCAAACAGACAGCGGACCTCATCGTACAAAATGTTTTTTGGCTACATGGAGTTCCTGACGAAGTGATATCAGATCGAGGGGTCCAATTTACCTCAAAATTTTGGCGAAGCTTCTGTGCCGCCCTGGACATCAAGGTAAATCATCTGCTTTTCATCCGCAGTCTAACGGACAAACGGAACGGACTAATCAAACCTTGGAGCAGTATTTACGTTGCTACGTATGCCACTTGCAAGATGATTGGGTAAACTTACTCCCGATGGCCGAATTTACATATAACAACTCGCAGAGTGCCTCCACCAAGCAGTCTCCTTTCTTCGCCTATAAGGGGTATCATCCCAGCATCCTCCCTCGACTCCCGATAGACACGTCTGTACCCGCAGCAGCTGACCGAATTACGTGTTTACAACAGAATTTAGAGTCTTTGAAACAAACGCTGGCTACAGCTCAAGAGAGATACAAGAGAGCTGCAGACAGGTTCCGTAAACCAGCACCAACATACAAGGTAGGAGACATGGTCTGGCTTTCGACAAGAAATTTGAAATTAAGGATTCCGACATCTAAGTTGGGACAGAAATATGTTGGCCCATACAAAATCGACAACATAGTGAGTCCTGTAGCCTGCCGTCTTAAGTTGCCTACATCTTTGAAAATACACCCTGTTTTTCATGTCTCCTTGCTTAAACCGGTAGTACCGAATCCTTTTCCTGGACGTACACCTGTTCCACCTGGTCCAGTTCTCATTGACGGGCAAGAAGAATTTATCGTGGAAGGGATCATCGACTCTCGGATCCATAGGGGGAAACTTCAGTACTTGGTGAAATGGCAGGGTTACCCATCGGAGGAGAATTCCTGGGAACCTCAGGAGAACATTCGAGCTCCCCGTCTGATCCAACGGTTCCACAGCCGATACCCCAATAAACCTGATCTAAGGTCGTCCGGAGGACATCCTTGAAGGAGGGAATAGTGTGAGGCTCTGAGCCATGTTCCTGTTCTGTTTGACTTTGCCCTTACTTTTGCCCTTATCAAAGATGGAGTAAGTAGCTTCACAAGGGGCCATCTTGTTCCTGTTTGACTTTGCCCTTACTTTTGCCCTTATCAAAGATGGAGTAAGTAGCTTCACAAGGGGCCATCTTGTTCCTGTTTGACTCTTCCTGTTTCCTGCCTGCTGTGTACAAAAGGGACTCAGCACATTATACCTGTGCTTGTGTATCTGGATCTTCACCTGCTGCCAAGCTTGGAGAACTCGCATTGTGCCTGCTTCTTCTATACCTCGGGATTCCCCGTTTGTTACTTACCTGCCGTCCTGCCTGACCGCCTCTCCTGTCCGGATCTGCTCTGCTTCATTCATCTCTGCGGCCTGCTCTCCGCTTGAAGCCTGGTCCAGGCTCAGGACTTTAGGACTGTGTGCTCCCGGACCTCAGACTCTCGCCAGTTGGTTCGTACAGACTCTACCTGTTGCCAGAACTTATATCTGCTTACCGTGTAATACTGAAGCCTGCTTCCTGCAATACCCCTGAACTATCTTTGCATAGTACTGTGACCTGTTGCTACAATACAATACTGAACCTTTGAACATATACTGTGTCTGTCTTCTCTGACCCATGCTACCGAGTTCCATAGAACCTATAGTACCAATTTGACACCTAGCTGTGTGGCATGGTGCATTGTCCTGCTGGAAAAAACAGTCCTCAGAGTTTGGGAACATTGCCTGAGTAGAAAGAATCAACTGTTTTTCCAGGATAACCTTGTATGTGGCCTGATTAATACGTCATTCACAAAGATTAACCTGCCCAATTCCAGCCTTGCTGAAGTATCCCCAGATCAACATTCACAGTGGGTGCAAGACACTGTGGCTTGTACACCTCTCCAGGTCTGTCTAACCATTAGAAGACCAGGTGTTGGGCAAAACTGAAAATTAGACTCATCAAAGATTACCTTACTCCAGTCCTCTATGGTCTAATCCTTATGGTCTTTGGCAAACTTCACTCTGGCTCTCCTTTGCTTCTCATTGATGAAATGTTTGTTTCTAGCTTTACATGACTTGAGCCCTGCCTCTAGGAGCCTATTACGAACGGTTCTTGCCGTGCACTTCACCCAGCTGCCATTTCTTTTGTAGGTCACTTGATGTCATCCTGCAGTGACATTTGAATAAGGTGACGGTCATCCCGGTCAGTGGAGTTGTTTTCTCCCTTTGTCAGTCTGTAGCTTTGTTGTCCCTAATGTCTGCTGCTTGACCTTGTTGTAATGAACTGCCATCTTAGAAATTTTAAGGATGGAGGCAGCATGATGCTCACTGTATCCCTCTGCTACTAAAGTCAGACTTGAGCCATTCTTTTTCTCACTC
Source organism: Dendrobates tinctorius (assembly GCF_039654945.1). Classification (NCBI taxonomy): domain Eukaryota; kingdom Metazoa; phylum Chordata; class Amphibia; order Anura; family Dendrobatidae; genus Dendrobates; species Dendrobates tinctorius. The sequence continues at coordinate 1,037,904 of NW_027362040.1, read as the reverse complement.
AAACTTTTTTTTCAACTCCTTTGGCATGGTTAAAAGTTATTTTTTCATTCCTATTACGTTTGGGTTATTACTAGCACTTGTTTTGCCATCCAGCTTGTCCTATTGCAAGAGGATTGTGAACACCACAGCAGGGTTTTTTTACACTTTCCTTCAATAAATAAGATTTGGTTCAGGTGATCACCTAATCAGAAGCACATTAAGTAGAATGAGGTGTACTCTAGTAGGTATTCAACTGACACTGGAATGGAATGGCTGTCAGACATGTAGAAAAGCTGATTTTTATAAAACTGTGCAGTGGTCTCTTAATTTTTGCCAGAGCTGTATATACTTAATGTTCCAAAGACATTCAAGCTGACCTGCACACTCAGGTTGCACCAGTGTGCGTGCGAACTATCTGTGGATATTTGAATGAAAAATAAAAGCTATGGTAGGGGATGCAGGAGGACCCTACTGCTGACACAGAGACATAAAAAAGCTAGACTGCAGTTTGCCAAAATCTACTTAAGTCAAAATCCTTCTTGAAAAGTGTCTTTTGGACAGATAAGACCAAGATGGAGTTGTTTGGTAAAGCACATCATTCTATTGTATACCAAAATCCAAATGAGGCCTAGAAAGAAAAGAACACAGTACCTACAGTCAAATATAGTGGAGATTCAAAGATGTTTTGGGGTTGACTTGCTGCCTCTGGAACTGGGTGCCTTTACTCTGTGCAAGGCATCATAAAATCTGAAGATTACTAAAAGATTTTGGGTTGCAATGTAGTGCCCAATATCAGAGAACTGGGTTTGCATCCCAGGTCATGGGCCTTCCAGCAGGTTAATGACCTCAAACATGCTTCAAGAAGCATCCAAAAATGGATGGAAACAAAGAGCTGGCGAGTTCTGAAGTGGCCAGAAATGAATCCGGATCTAAATCCCGTTAAACATTTGTTGCGAGATCTTAAAATTGTTGTTGAGAGTACGCACCCTTCAAATATGAGACATGAAGCAGTTTGCAAAAGAAGAGTGGTCCAAAATGCTATTTGAGAGATGTAAGATGGATATTGGAAGTGATTGATTGAAGATATTCCAAACGGTGTGCAACCAAAATGTTGAGGGTGCCAACAGCTGGCAGGATTAGCAAAACCATTTGGCTAGATAGAATCATAGAATGTAGAATTGGAAGGGATCTACAGGGTCATCGTGTCCAACCCCCTGCTAAATGTAGGATTCACTAAACCATCTCAGGCAGATATCTGTCCATCTTCTGCTTGAACACTTCCATTGAAGGAGAACTCACCACCCCTCGTGGCAGCTTGTTCCTCTCATTGATCACCCTCACTGTAAAAATTTCAATTTCAGTTACATTCCATTGCTTCTCGGGTTTCCATATGAAAATGAGAATAAGGATGATCCCTCTACACTGTGACATCCCTTCAGACATTTCTAGACTGCTATTAAGTCTCCTCTTAGCCTTCTTTTTTGCAAACTAAACATTCCCAGATTGTTTAAACGTTCCTCGTAGGACATACTTTGTAGTCCACTCACCATCCTAGCAGCTATTCTCTGAATTTTCTTCAGTTTTTAAATGTCTTTTTTTAAATGTGGTACCCAGAACTGGACACAGTATTCCAGATGAGGCCTGACCAAGGAGGGGTATAGGGGGATAATTACTTCACGTGATCTAGACTGCATGCTTCTCTTAATACATCCCAGAACTGTGTTTGCCTTTTTTGCTGCTGCCTCAAACCTAGCCAAACCAGATCTCACACTTTGCACTGACTAGGTGCAATACCCTGAAACACAGTGTCTGCAAACTGAGATTTTGTTTTTTATGCTAAGTCATGTGACAAGACTTGCTATAGTCAACATTGACTTTTAGGATTGCTACTTCCTACAGGTGGGGATTAGAGTTTTAGTCTTCTTCTCTGAAGAGACAATTTTCTTATTTTCCAGAGGAGCATTGCGGCTTAAAAGTCTTCTCACCTTGGCATGTCAGGCTTGACTTGTCAATCTCTGCAAGGCGTAACTTTACCCATTGGTTCCCAGTACCCTAGGATGTAATTTATCTGGACCAGGAGATTAAAATGTATTTAAGTTAGCTAAGTGTTCCCTCACCATCTCTCTGTTTATACATATATATATACACTGCTCAAAAAAATAAAGGGAACACTAAGATACCACATTGTAGATATTACTGAATGAAACATCGCAGCTGCAAATATTTATTCATTACATAGTGACATGCGTTGAGAACAAGAAAACAAAAATGATCAATGTAAATCAAAATTAATATCCCATGGAGGTCTGGATTTGAAATGATGCTCAAAATCAAAGTGGAAAATTACAGGCTGATCCAAGTTCACTGGAAATGAATCAAGACAAGGAAATGATGCTCAAAAGTGTGTGTGGCCTCCATGTGCCTGTTTGACCTCCCTATGACACCTGGGCATGCTCCTGATGAGTCGGCGGATGTTATCATGAGGGATCTCCTCCCAGACCTGGACTAAAGCATCCACCAACTCCTGAACAGTCTGTGGTGCAACGTGATGTTGGTGGATGGAGCGAGATATGATGTACCAGATGTGTTCAATTGGATTTAGGTCTGGGGAATGGGCGGGTCAGTCCATAGCTTCAATGCCTTCATCTTGCAGGAACTGCTGACACACTCCAGACACGAGGTCTGGCATTGTCCTGCATTAGGAGGAACCAAGGGCTGTTAGGCATCGGGTTCCTGCAGTGGTTCAACAGGAATCCAGAACCTCACATTCTACGGTCTCCTATTATCTTTCAACCGCAGAGGACATTGCTCAGCAATCCCGGCTTCCCAGACGCTCTGCCCAGACCTGCTCTGTGGGGTTGGCTATTGCTGCCACCTTTGGGTCAGCAATGGCAATGCAGGCTGCTCAGCAGCAAATCACTCCAGAGGCTAAGTCCCTCCATAGCTCTACTGAGCATGCTCACGAGACGATCTCCCATTGGAGATCGGGAGCCACATGTCCAGGTCCTTCTCCAGATCGGATTGGTCCATCTCAGGGATCTGGAAGCTTCCGGAAGGTCCTGGTTATAAAATATATATGGATTCTTGCTACTATATGTGAAATTCAGAACTATGCTCTAATATTATAGTGTTGTTTATAGTATTACATACTCTAAAAGGAAAAGGAATATTGCTGAAAAACTTGTAAATGTGAACTTATTGCTAAAGAGGTTGTCCGGCCTAAACTGAACAGTCTGCGGTCACTCTGCATGATTGCAGACTTGTGAATCCTCCCAGCGCATGCACTTTGCGCTGCGAGGATTTGCCACTGTCTGCCTCGAGAACAGTGGTTAAGTATACGATATGCATGCTCCAGGGCAGAACCCAACTAGTGGGTGCAGCCTCACTCAATACACTTGTATTGAGTGAGGCCACGCTGTTGTGAGTTCATTTTCCCCTTCATTACTGAGGCCCGAGGAACTCCCTCTTCTGGTAAAGAAAGGTAGTGAGCCTGATTATCAAACACCTGAGGCTGATGATGATGACTGGCTGAGTGGAGTTACTGACTGGATATAAGGCTGCCGACGCCCTTCTGCCCTGCGGGTGATTTCTCTGTGTGATCCTTGGAGACCAGTCTGAATTCCTGCTACTCTAAAGCTAAGTTTGCTGCTCTGCCTTTTGCTTTGTGCTTTGACTTTGTTTTGCTTTGTTTTTCTGGATTTCTGCCATTCCCTGCTGGGGTGTGCTGAATTCATTTAGCTCTGTCTTCTGAAAATACCTGAGTGCTGATTTAGTTTTTGAAGCCTAGCTGCTTCAGGGCCTTTTTCATATCAGTTTGTTGGCTTATGTCTTTGATAGGGTTTTGGCAGATTGCAGAAAGCAGCCTTCCTGTCCTTTCCTATCTAGGTAGTTTTGGGCCCCGTCTTTGCTCAGTCTATCTTTCTGTCTGTGTTAGTATTTTCATCTTGCTTCACCGTCATTATATGTTGGGGGCTGCCTATTGCTTTGGGGTCTGCTCTGGGGCAGTTTAGATTTCCGCTTTCTTTCTTTCGGCCTATGTAATTCTCTGGCTGTGATCGAGGGGTCTAGGGCATCGTAGGAACCCCCCACGGCTACTGCTAGTTGTGTTGATAGGTTCAGGGGTCTGCAATCTGATAGTTGCCAACTTCTCTGGTTTTCTGGACTTAGCTTGTATTTCTGCTTTTGCCTCCTACGGTGACTCATTCATAACAGAATCACCCACCATACCGCAGATCCTAGGGTACTCAATAGCAGGAAAGAATTGTAAAAAAAAAAAAAAAAAAAAAAGTATTTTTTCCTCTATATCTCTGAGGCCGTAGGGGGAATTTTTTTTTCTCTCAATGGAGATAAAGCAATTGTCTGATCGTGTGGATCAGCTTGCTGCGGAAGTGCGGGGAATTTCTGCCTACCTTGCTCATTCACATGCTGCTGAACCAAAGATTCCTACACCTGATGTATTTTTTGGGGATTGGTCTAAATTTTTGAATTTCAAAAATAATTGTAAATTATTTTTTGCCTTGAAGCCTAACTCGTCAGGGAGCTCCGCGCAGGTTAAAATTGTCATCTCTTTGCTGCGTTGCGATCCCCAGGATTGGGCGTTTTCTTTGAAACCAGATGATCCTATTCTGACTAATGTGAACGCATTCTTTCAAGCTTTGGGGTTGTTGTATGACGAACCTAATGCCATTGATCAGGCTGAAAAGACCCTGCTGGCATTGAGCCAGGGTTGTGATTCTGCAGAATTGTACTGTCAAAAATTCCGAAAGTGGGCAGTACTTACTACCTGGAATGATAATGCCTTGGCTGCTCTCTTTCGGAAGGGTTTGTCAGAAGCCGTAAAAGATACTATGGTGGGATTTCCTGTTCCCTCTGGTCTTGACGATTCTATGTCATTAGCCATTCAGGTTGATCGGCGTTTGCGCGAACGCAAAGCTGCACGAGAGGTGTTGCCACCTGTTGAACAAATGTCTGAACCTATGCAATGTGATAGAGTTTTTTCCAGAGAGCAGCGTCAGGAGTTCAGAAGGCGTAATAAGTTGTGTTTTTTCTGTGGAGATGCCTCGCATATTATTTCTGTCTGTCCTAAACGAGAGAAACGCTTTGCACACACGTTTTCTGTTGGGGGGTTCAACCTAAGTTTCTTCTGGCTATTACTCTGATCTGCTCCCTGTCCACATTTTCCGCCAAGGCTTTTGTGGATTCGGGAGCAGCCCTAAACCTAATGGACTTGGATTTTGCTAAACGTTGTGGATTTCCGATGACACCTCTGCAGACGCCTATCCCTTTGAGGGGGATTGATGCTACTCCTTTGGCTAAAAATAAACCCCAGTTTTGGACCCAGGTGGTAATGCGGGTCGCCCCAGACCATCAAGAAAATTGCAGATTTTTGGTGTTGCATAATCTGCATGATACTATTGTTCTGGGGTTTCCCTGGTTACAGATTCATAATCCAGTTTTGGATTGGAAATCTGTCTGTGGTGAGTTGGGGTTGTCGGTGTGCCTTTAGTGAGGCTCCGGTGTTTTCCACCTCTCCTCAGTCGCATGATGTTCCTGATTATTTGGCGGACTTTTATGATGTATTTAGTGAGAATGAGTCTGCGTCTCTGCCTCCTCATAGGAGTTATGACTGTGCAATTGAGCTGAGCTCTGGGTGTAAATTTCCCAAGGGTCGGCTCTTCAATTTATCTGTACCCGAGCACGAGGCTATGCGATCCTATATTAAGGAGGCGTTGGAGAAGGGTCATGTTAGACCATCCTCGTCACCCTTAGGTGCCGTTTTTTTTTTTTGTAGCCAAAAAGGATGGATCATTAAGACCTTGTATTGATTATCGTGCCCTCAACAAAATTACTGTTAAATATCAGTATCCGTTACCCCTGATTTCTGATCTATTCTCCAGAGTTAAAGGTGCTTGCTGGTTTACCAAGCTTGACCTCAGGGGGGCGTATAATCTTATTCGCATTAAGCATGGGGATGAATGGAAGACGGCGTTTAATACTCCGGAGGGACATTTTGAGTACCTGGTGATGCCTTTTGGGCTCACTAATGCCCCTTCTGTCTTCCAGTGCTTCATGAACGATATTTTCCGAGATTTTGTCAATAAATTTTTGATTATTTATCTGGATGATATTTTGATCTTCTCCGGGGATTGGGATTCTCATGTGGAACATGTTCGTACTGTGTTCCGGATCTTGAGGGAGAATTCCCTGTATGTCAAAGGATCTAAATGCCTTTTTGGAGTACAGAGGATTTCTTTTTTGGGATTTGTTTTGTCCCTGTCAACTGTTGAGATGGACCCGGCCAAGGTACAGGCCATTCACGATTGGGTTCAGCCCACTTCTTTGAAGGCCCTCCAGAAGTTATTGGGTTTTGCTAATTTTTATCGGAAATTTATAGCAAAATTTTCTAGTATTGCCAAGCCATTGACTGATTTGACTAAAAAGGGTGCTGATGTGTTAAATTGGTCTCCGGAGGCTGTTTCTTCCTTTCAGGAGCTGAAGCGAAGATTCACCTCCGCCCCGGTTTTGAGGCAACCTGATGTCTCACTTCCATTCCAGGTAGAGGTGGATGCTTCTGAGATTGGTGCAGGAGCTGTTTTGTCCCAAAAGGATCCTGTAACATCTAAAATGAATCCCTGTGCTTTCTTTTCCCAAAAGTTCTCTCCATCTGAACGTAACTATGATGTGGGGAATAGGGAACTGTTGGCCATGAAATGGGCATTTGAGGAGTGGAGACATTGGTTGGAGGGAGCTAAGCATCAAGTTGTGGTCCTCACTGACCACAAGAATTTGATTTACCTAGAGTCGGCTAAGCGCTTGAACCCTAGACAGGCTAGGTGGGCCTTGTTTTTTACGCGTTTTGATTTTGTGGTTTCTTTTCTTCCTGGAACAAAGAATGTCAAGGCAGACGCCCTCTCTAGGAGCTTCTTTGCTGATTCTCCTGTGGTGACCAAGCCTGCTACCATCTTAGGCGAAGGGGTAGTTCTTTCTGCCATCTTGCCCGATTTGAGACGTGCTCTGGAAGAGTTCCAGGAGGACAAACCTGAGCGTTGTCCCAGTGGAAAGTTGTATGTTCCTGACCAGTGGAAGAAGAGAGTGATGTCTGAAGTTCATTGCTCTGCTTTGGCTGGTCATCCAGGTATTTTTGGTACTAGAGATCTGGTGAGTCGGTTTTTTTTGGTGGCCCTCCTTGTCTCGTGATGTCAGGAATTTTGTGCAGTCCTGTGGGACGTGCTCCCGGTCTAAATCGTGTTCTCGCTCTAGTGGGTTGTTGATGCCTTTGCCTGTCCCCAAGAGGCCATGGACCCATATTTCAATGGATTTCATCTCTGATATGCCTGTCTCCCAGAGGATGACTGTTATTTGGGTGATTTGTGATAGGTTCTCTAGGATGGTTCATCTTGTACCACTCCCTAAGTTGCCGTCTTCCTCTGAGTTGGTGCCCCTGTTTTTACAACAGGTGGTTCGTTTGCACGGGATTCCTGAGAACATTGTATCTGACAGAGGAGTCCAGTTTGTGTCTAGATTTTGGAGAACTTTCTGTTCCAGGCTGGGAATTCAGTTGTCCTTCTCCTCTGCTTTTCACCCTCAGACCAATGGGCAGACAGAGAGAACAAACCAGACCTTGGAGTCATATTTGAGATGTTTTATTTCTGCTGATCAGGATGATTGGGTTTCATTTTTGCCCTTGGCCAAATTTGCTTTAAATAATAGAGCTAGTTCTGCCACTTTGATGTCACCTTTTTTTTGTAACTTTGGGTTTCATCCTCGATTTTCTTCAGGGCAGGTAGAGCCCTCTGCCTGCCCAGGTGTTGACACTGTGGTGGAGAGAATGCACCAGATCTGGGACCAAGTGGTGGATAAGTTATCTCTCTCCCAGGAAAAGGCCCAGTGGTTTTCCAACCGACATAGGACCATTGGTCCCCAGTTTAAGGTTGGTGATATGGTGTGGTTATCATCAAAAAATATTGCTATGAAGGTGGCTTCTCCTAAGTTTAAGCCTAGATTTATTGGACCTTACAAGATTGTGGAGATTATTAATCCGGTCTCTTTTCGTTTGGTTCTTCCTGTCACATTTAAAATCCATAATGTGTTCCATAAATCTTTGTTGAAGAGGTTTGTTGAACCTGTTGTTCCGGGGGTGGCACCTCCAGACCCTGTATTGGTTGAAAGTAACATGGAATATGAGGTAGAGAAAGTACTGGATTCCCGTCTGGCTAGACGGAGACTCCAGTATTTGGTTAAGTGGAAGGGTTATGGTCAGGAGGATAATTCCTGGGTCTCTGCCTCTGATATTCATGCCAAAAGATTGGTGCGTGCCTTTCATCGGCTCACCCTGATCGCCCTGGTGGCGTAGTTGAGGGTTCGGTGACCCCTCCTCAAGGGGGAGGTACTGTTGTGAGTTCATTTTCCCATTCATTACTGAGGCCCGAGGAACTCCCTCTTCTGGTAAAGAAAGGTAGTGAGCCTGATTATCTAACACCCTGTCTTTGCTCAGTCTATCTTTCTGTCTTAGTATTTTCATCTTGCTTCACCGTCATTATATGTTGGGGGCTGCCTATTGCTTTGGGGTCTGCTCTGGGGCAGTTTAGATTTCCCCTTTCTTTCTTTAGGCCTATGTAATTCTCCGGCTGTGATCGAGGGGTCTAGGGCATCGTAGGAACCCCCCACGGCTACTGCGAGTTGGGTTGATAGGTTCAGGGGTCTGCAATCTGATAGTTGCCAACTTCTCTGGTTTTCTGGACTTAGCTTGTATTTCTGCTTTTGCCTCCTACGGTGACTCATTCATAACACCACGCCAACTATACAGCCTCACTCAAAAATAATCATTTTATTTCTATAGAATCAACTTATTCCGCAGCACTTATTAGGAGTGAGGGCACTGCTCGCAAGCTTATAATCTTCTAGCTGAAGAGCCCAGCGCTGCCCGGGCATAGTAACCAACTACGGTTATGGTTACGGTTAGTTAGTATGCAAAGCTGAGTGTATAGCCCCGCCCACGCCGCATAGTCACATTCACTATTATATCCCACATCATCCTGTCAGCCAGAGCTAACAGACTACTACTCCTAATATCCCATACTGTCCCATCAGCTAGAGCCACCGGACTACTAATATCCCACATCATCCCATCAGCCTTAGCCGCCAGACTACTACCCCTAATATCCCACATCGTCCCGTCAGCCAGAGTCACCGGACAACTATCCCTAATATCCCACATCATCCAGTCACAGCCGCTGGACTACTACTCCTCGTTTGGCCTTTTGCAGCTTACTAATTCTCCAACGCATGAAGACGGAAAATCCCTCGACTTGGTCTTCTCTCGGCTTTGTGCAGTGGATGATTTTGCAAACTCCCCTCTCCCGCTCTCTGACCACAACCTTCTTTCATTCTCTATGAAGAACTGCCAGCCAGCTCAGATCACCCCCACTGTCCATATTTATAGAAACACACAGGCCATTAACACCATGAAACTTATGAAGAACTTGCAGTCTTCATTGGCCTCTATCTCCTCCCTCTCATGTCCTGATTCTGCATTGAAGCATTACAATGAAACACTTCAAAGTGCCCTGGATGAATTTGCACCTCCCATACATAGAACACCACAACACAGACGGCGACAACCCTGGCACATCCTGCAAACACGTTTCCTGCAGCGGTGCTCCAGGTGTGCCGAACGTCTGTGGAGAAAATCCAACCTACCCGAAGATTTCATCCATTATAAGTTTATGCTTCGAACATACAACACTGCCCTTCACCTCTCAAAACAAACCTATTTCAACACCCTCCTCACCTCACTGTCCAATAACCCAAAACGTCTCTTTGACACTTTTCATTCTCTACTCAACCCAAGAGTACAGGCTCCAACCACGGAAAAGAAAAAATTGACCAGATCCGACAGGAAATTATCTCCCAATCACCTCATGCCATGCACTGTCCTCCCTCCCCCACTGCATCTAGCTCACTCTCTGATTTTGAACCAGTCACAGAAGTAAGCAGGCTCCTTGCATCTTCTCGCCCAACCACTTGCACCAGTGACCCATTTCCGTCACATCTACTCCAGCCCCTTTCCCCTGCTGTCATCCCTCACCTAACTAAAATATTTAACCTCTCTTCTGGTATCTTTCCCTCCTCAATTAAGCATGCCGTCATACATCCACTACTTAAAAAACCATCCCTCAACCAAAACTGTGCCGCTAACTATAGACCTGTCTCTAATCTTCCCTTCATCTCTAAACTCCTGGAACGCCTGGTCCACTCCCATCTTATCCGCTATCTCTTTGATAACTCTCTTCTCGACCCTCTCCAATCCGGTTTCCGCTCTTTACACTCTACTGAAACTGCTCTCACTAAAGTCTCTAATGATCTACTAACAGCTAAATCAAATGGTCATTACTCCATGCTAATTCTCTTGGATCTCTCTGCAGCATTCGACACTGTGGATCATCAGCTCCTCGTCACTATGCTACATTCCATTGGCCTCAAGGACACCGTTCTCTCCTGGTTGTCCTCCAATCTCTCTGACCGCTCCTTTACTGTATCTTTTGCTGGCTCCTCCACTCATCTTCCCCTTACTGTTGGGGTTCCTCAAGGATCAGTCCTAGGCCTACTCCTCTTCTCTTTGTATACTGCCCCTATTGGTCAATCAGTAGATTTGGTTTCCAGTACCATTTCTATGCTGACGACACCCAATTATACTCTTCTTCTCCTGACATCACGCCAGCCTTTCTAGAAAACACCGGCGATTGTCTAAACACTGTGGCTAACATCATGTCCTCACTATATCTGAAACTGAACCTGTCAAAGACTGAACTCGTGTTTCCTCCCGCTACTGATGTACCTATACCCGACATTGCCATTTCCATGTGTGGTTCCACTATTACTCCCCAGCAACATGCCCGCTGTCTTGGGGTCAAACTTGACTCCGAGCTTTCCTTTGTCCCCCACATACGATCACTGGCTCGCTCTTGTTATCTGCACCTCAAAAACATTTCTAGAATTCAACCTTTTCTTACTTTTGACTCCGCAAAAACTCTTAATGTTTCTCTTATTCATTCTCATCTCGACTATTGTAACTCTCTTCTAATCGGTCTCCCTCTTACCAAACTCTCACCCCTCCAATCTGTCTTGAATGCTGCTGCCAGGATCATATTCCTCGCCAATCGTTACACCGATGCCTCTATCTTGTGCCAGTCATTACACTGGCTACCCATCCTCTCCAGAATCCAGTACAAACTTATTACCCTCACCCACAAAGCTCTTCATGGGTCAGCATCACGCTACATCTCCTCCCTTGTTTCAGTATACCATCCTACCCGCGCCCTCCGTTCTGCTGATGACCTGAGGTTAGCATCCTCAATAATCAGAACCTCCCACTCCCGTCTCCAAGACTATACATGTGCTACGCCAATTCTTTGGAATGCACTTCCCAGGTCAATACGATTAGTCCCCAATCCCCACAATTTTAAGCGTGCCCTGAAAACTCATTTATTCAGACTGGCCTACCGCCTCAACACATTAACCTAATCTATCCCTATGTGGCACAGCCAAAAATTTTACCATAACCAGGTTTCCCGCATTATCTTCCCAAATGCTTTATGCATCCATTAGCCCTCTGCATCTGTACTGTTACACACGTAACATTATGGCTGGTCCATACAATCAGGGCAACTGTTACCACCCACCTTTCGTGTCTCCCTTTTTTCCTCATAGATTGCAAGCTTGCGAGCAGGGCCCTCATTCCTCTTGGTATCTGTTATGATCTATGTGATTATTGTTATGCGGTAACGTCTATTGTCTGTACAAGTCCCCTCTGAAATGTAAAGTGCTGCGGAATATGTCAGCGCTATAGAAACAGCCACCGGACAACTACCCCTAATATCCCACATCATCCCTTCACAGCCGCTGGACTACTACCCCTAATATCCCACATCATCCCGTCAGCCAGAGCCACCGGACTACTACCCCTAATATCCCACGTTGTTATATATATATAAAGCTGAGTGTAGAGCCCCACCCACTCCGCATAGCCACATTCACTATAATATCCCACATCATCCCGTCAGCCATAGCTACCGGACTACTACCCCTAATATCCCACATCATCCCTTCAAAGCCAGTAAAAGTAGAATAGTGAAATTGCACAGAAACATGGTTCAGTAAGATCCCAGGTCAACTTGTAATTTGTCCGGCTGAGATGCTCATGGATGTACACCATCTGTATGCAGTATAGTATTATATTTAATGGGTTGTTATGGGAAAAACATTACGTGTTATATGGGTATATTTAGGTGAATTATGGGGAAAGTAGCACTTTAAAAAAACTCACAGCATCAGAGCACAGTAACACATCAATAATCCATAAAAGTGTCTGTGAGAAAATATTAAATCCACATGACATTCAATATGTGCACTTTTCTACATTCATGTGTGTCACTTAATGATACCACACGGGAGGGGGGGATTCATTTCTGTCATGTACTCACTGCTCCTTTCTGGGGACAGACGATGACTGGAGCTTATGTTCCTGGGGATGCTAGATTTCTCCCACCATGTCAGTGTCTGCTGAGGTGTTGTCAAGTGGGAAAACTTGCGCATAGCAACCAATCACAGCTCAGCTACTTTTAACCAGCTCTGGTGAAATGAGAGATGTTTAGTGATTGGTTGCAAGGAAAACTGTTGGTCATAGCAACTAATCACAGCTAAACTTCTTTTGAAAAGCTCTGGTGAAATGAAAGATGCTTCGTGATTGTTTGGTGATACACACACACACATTGGTTTTTATATATAGAGATGATACACTTGTTTTGAGCTAGGCTGCACCCACTAGACAGATTTTACCCAGGAGTATGCATATTGCACACCTGACTGCCATTCCCGGGGCAGACAATGGCGAGTACTCGCAGCGCACAGTGCGTGCCTGGGAGGATTCACAAGTCTGCAGTTACACAGAATGAGTGGTCTTTTTTAGACCTGACAACCACTTTCTACAGAGCACATCACCATCGCAGCCAATCACTGACCTCAGCGGCTGGACCCATCTGCATTGGAAGAGCCACTGAGCTCAGCAACTGACTACAGTGATGATGGGCGCTGTCGACATGACATCACCGCTGCAACCAAAACACTGAGATTGGGGCAGCAGCTGAGAGCTGGCATGGGACCTGGGGAGGGTGAATACTTATTTTAAACAGTTACATATTATTAAAGGGTATTTTGGGAATATTATTCAGAGCAAATCATTTCTGACTTGGCCATTCAAAAACACAAACATTTTTCAAGCATTCTTTAGTTAACTTACTTGTGCGCATTGGCTGAGTGTCTAGTTGCATAAACATGCGTTTGTTTTGATGTCATGGACTGCTGCTTATACATCTTCCTGTAAAGCCTATCAATACACTTGGAAACCCAACATCTCAATGATCAGGTTATTCAGGCCCAGTGGCCATTAAGTAGCCCCAAATCATGATGCTTCTGCACCAAGCTTGAAAGTTAGAATGAGGTTTTTGCGCAGTATTCTTTTCCTTCAAAATTAGCATTTGAGCTAAAAATGTTACACTTCTGTCTCATAGAACATAAACCCTTTCCCGGAGTACTGTGAAATATTCAGATGGTCTCAGGTAAACTTGAGACAGACCACGTTGCTTTTTTGAACAGTAGAATCTTCTTTTGTCGTGAATTGTCACGAACAGTTTGTAGATTTTTCAGTCAATAATTTTGTTACCTTTTGGTTCTTTCTCATCTGATCATTCATGGAGTGATCATACCAGGGTGCCCACTGCTAGGGAAAGTGTCAACAGCCCTATTTGTAGACAATTTGTCTCACCAAGGGTTAATGTACACCTACATTTTTAGCAAAGCTTTAGTAGTTTTTCAGATTCATTAGCTCTATAATAAATCTTCCTAAAGTTGATTGCTTTAAAGTGGTAAGTCATTCTCTCTTCTCGGTGCAGCCTTATTCACAAACTGCGCAGAACTTCTGTCCATAGACGCTGGAGGAGCGTGTGACCAGACCAGTCCATCAGTCGCCAACAATTGTAAAACACCTTACATGGGAAGGCTGCTTTTCTTTTGGAGGAGGCTAATGGACTAGTCGGGTCACATGCTCCTGTATCAGAAGCCATCTAGTGGACAGAATTCCTAGGCAGTTTGCGAGGAACGGTGCACTAAACCCCTTTAAGACATGGTGGACACTAACCAATTTTTGAGAAAATAGGTCAGTAGCCAAGCTTTGTTTGCCTTTATTTAATAAGCAGCTATGAAGGTTAAACCACCACAAAATTTGGAGAAGCCTGTTTTCCAATAATGAGTATGACTCACCACACTTATTTACAGAGCAGCTTAAATGATAGAACATGCGTATTGATTCATGTATTCCAAAGTGACAAAAGTACAAACTCTTCAGACTCTCTGCTATAACTGTCTCCAGATGATCAATGTTAGCACAAGGAAGAGATGAGGATTTTCTAGATTTTCACATCTATGGCATGGACCAAGAAGCCTCCCAGACAAGAAGTTCTGAGTACCGCAAGTAAGAAAGCAATAAGTTACAATGTGAGCAAAATAATGCTCGGCTCACATTGCTGTCAGAGGCTTAGTTAGCTGTTCCATCAGAAATACTGCAACATGCAGCTCTTTCCGTCCCATCAAGACAGTTGGACAACACTATAAAACCCTAATACATCCCAATAAAAGTTTATGGCTTCCGTCGGGAGATCAATTGATGTCCATTAGATTACAGATGTGGAATAAATAAGCACTCTGAGCAAAATTTGTTCCCTAAGGCTCAGCAATATACAGTATGTAGCCCCCAACGTTCAACATTTAATCTATCACCAGCTCTGTGCTACCCCCATCTAACACCAGCACGATGTAGGGGTAGAGACCCCCGCGTTCAGTGATGTATGACTTACGGGGCTACTTGGTGCAGTTTTGATAACATTAGTTTCATCTGCTGCAGATCTACCAGTTCTGTAAATGCTGAGCTCTGTATAACCCTGCCCTCATCACTGACTGGCAAATTTCTTTGCACATTGTACATAGGCAGAAAGCTGCCAATCAGTGGTGGGGGTGGGACTGAACACAGATCATGAATATGGATGACTACCTGGCATGGGACATTTTCTCTAGTGATCTCCTGCTGATAAAACAGATTTTATTGAAAGAACAAGCACCAAGTAACACATTGCTGAAATCATCATGCTACTCTCAGATTACAGAGTAAAAACCCGTTGATAGGTTCCATTTAAAGGGAATCTGTCATCAGGTTATTGCCAAAAAAAAAAGGAATCCAGCTCCGGAGATAAAATCCAAAATCTTTATTGAAACAAATTAAAAGGTAATAAGCTGCTTGATAACCAGAGTATACTGGAGGAAGGAATGTCCTAGATAACTGGACGCGTTTCGAACACGTGTAGTGGTCTTAGTCCTTATCTTATCTCCGGAGCTGGATACCTTTTTTTTCACAAGTACCTGACGTCAAGCAGAGACGCTTCCTTGCTCGGATAGAACTACTCATGTGCGGTGTGGACATCACTATAAGGGTGAGCTGAATCAACTTTTTTCTATCAGGTTATTGCCACCTAGTCTGAGAGAGGCATGATGTAGCGACAGAAACCCTGATACTAGTGATGTGTCACTTGCTATTTGGTGTACTC
The DNA here is from genome assembly GCF_039654945.1 of Dendrobates tinctorius. Lineage (NCBI taxonomy): Eukaryota > Metazoa > Chordata > Amphibia > Anura > Dendrobatidae > Dendrobates > Dendrobates tinctorius. The sequence goes on along the minus strand of NW_027362040.1, from coordinate 1,022,272 downwards.
ACTGTTTTATCAGCAGATTATATAACTAGAGGCCTAGAAACCTGCTGCCATGTAGCCCTTCCCCACACTACTGACTGGCAGCTTTCTGTCTATGCACAGTGTATATATCAAGCTGTCAATCAGTGGTGTGGTCGAGAGTATACAGAGCTCTCAGCATTCAGAAAACTGGTAGACCTGAAGCAGATAAAACAGGTTTAATCAACACTGCAGCACCCAATAAAGTGATACATGACTAGAATCAAGGTCTCTGCCCCTACATCATGCTGCTCTTGGATGAGGTAGCAAAAACCTAGTGACAGATTCCCTTTAACTCACAAATAGTAGATATCATCCCTTTTGGCAGACCCCACAATGAATGTGAAAACATACAACAGAGGCCATCATCTTTGGCATCACTGTGGTCTACTGTAGCCATCTCATTCGGTAGAAACTGTTCTGAAGTAACATGAAGGCTGCAACCAGTCAGTGGTGGCCGATTGGCTGCAGCAGTCACATTATATCCCCTCCTCTAACCCCAGATACTGATGTCAGGTCTGTGTCCATGGATTTTAGCGGTCATAACAATGGAAAACCCCTTTAAAACACTAATATTAAAAGGTACAAAAAAGTGAAACATTTGTACCACAGAAACAATGGGTTAGTATTCATACACTTATTCATGGTGTTTCCAGGCTGGCAGATGAAGGAAAACAAGCGCTCCCAGGTTGCCCTGAAAGGAAGCTGCCCCCTGGGATAGCACCCCAGCTCGGGCGCCGTCAGGAGAGCACTATGAAGCCGGCTACGAGGAGCTCCACAAATGTCTGTGTGTACCACTGACTGCTGTGCCCTCGGTCCCGACCGGCCGCATAGCCTGGAGTGGGAGAGGCAGTATGGCAAGCAGGGTAAATGCTAGACAGTATGGCGGCAGCAGCCGCCCAAGGTGACGGGACTTCCGCATCTATGCGCGACACCGAGCAGCGGGAGCGAGCGGCACTCTAGGAACACCGGAAGTAGGCGTAGGTCTGGTCGCGGGCCAGTGGCGTCACAGCGCGACCTGAGGTGCGGGCGGAAGTTGGAGTCCCGGGTGTGTAACTGTTTTGTGGGGAATGGGTGACTGTGACGAGAGTGATAATGGCGGCATGCTGCGGGGTAGTGTAAGCTCAGGGGCCGCTGCCTCCTGTGTCCATCTCCCCATTCTGCAGATACCAGGCACTGCGTGTCATAGTGATGTGATGGCAGCGTGCAGGATGCACAGGGGCGGCCTAGGAGAGGAGCCTAGAGACACAGAAGGCTGGATGTGTGGTGCCTGTAGTATACTGTAGCCCTATGGAGGGCGATAGATAAGTCACTGTGTGTGGCCCCAAGTGCCTAGGGCCCCTCTCCAGCTCTGTGTGTATACAGTGTGATTTCTGCCCCATAATAGGTCCCTGTGGGCCATATTGCACTGGCATTGCTTATTTCGGCTCAGTTCACATCTTGGTTTGCTGCATGCCAGTATCAGATCGCAGTGTTCTGGGATCTGTGTGCAGAGAGCGATTCCCAGGTTGTTCAGGTCTCCTAACCCATAAGACTTAACATGCATGTATTAGGGTGGGAGTGAGACCCATGGTCAGTCCAGCTTCACGGTCCATATATGAGTCATGAAATGCGGCCATCTGAGCAGGCTGTAAACCACAATAGCTGTGGACATTGCTGTCCATACATATCGAATGATGGGTCTGTATTATGTGGATACATGGAAATGGTTAACTCCGTGAACCTATCCTGAAAAATATTTATTATTATAGCGCCATTTACTCCATGGCGCTTTGCATGTGAGGAGAGGTATACATAAGTACAAGTACAGTAATCTTAATACGAGTCACTGACTGGTACAGAAGGAGAGAGAACCCTGCCAGCGAGGGCTCACAGTCTACAAGGGATGGGTGAGGGTAGCGATGGTTGTGGGGTTACTCCAGGTTGTAGACTTGTCGGAAGTGGTAGGTCTTCAGGTACTGATGTATATCTTCATAGCCTGTGGAATTAGAACCGTAGATTGATTTATTGAATGATTAATATTATTACTAGTAAAGTCAGAGCTAATGCCAATCTGCTTCCTTTAACTACTCATCATACTAACCACTGGAATAACTTTCTTTCAGCTAAGGGATGCCCAAAAAGTTCCAGAGTGAAAACACCAAGTCTGCTGCTGCCCGTGCCAGAAAGGCTGAGGCAAAGGCTGTAGCTGATGCAAAGCGTCAGCAGGCACTGGAGGATGCGTACTGGCAGGATGATGACAAACATGTCCAGCGGAAAGAGCAAAGGAAGGTGAGTGGTAATAAGGTAAAGCAGATTATTATGTTTCTCCTCTCATTATTCATCTATAGTAGTCGGCAATTAGTTGAAAAGTTTGTATGAGCAGGGCTACTGCCCCCTATTACTTCCTTTCTGTGAGACCCTTAACGCTGCTCTTTCGAGCTCTAATGGTTCTATTAGGTCTCTATTGCCATCATGAGCAACCAAAGCCTAATGGAATAAACAGATGATTCTTGCGTAGGCATAGCAAACAAACAAATCTGGCTTCAAGAACGATAGCAGCCTAACGTCAGTCTCACTCTTAAAGGACCAAATCTTTTTTCACTAAACCAGGGACCATTATTTTTTGTTTTTTTTTTGTTTTGATAGAACTAACTTTTATTTACCAGTCATAATGTATATTTCATCCCCCTCTTCCAAGAGCCGTATTTTATATTTTTTTCCTCTGACAAAGCCATAAGAAGGCTTATATTTTGTAGGACCAGTTGTACTTTTCAATAGCACCATTCATTTTATCATACACTGTACTGGAAAATGGACCAAAAGTTCTAAGTGAAGTGAAACTGTGAAAAAACACAGTTCCACAATTGTTTTTAAGGTTTCCTTTTTTTCGGTGTTCATTCTGCAATAATAATGACATGGAAATGTGACTCTTCAGGCTAGTATGGTTATGATGATACCAAAATTTGCATGTTTTTTTTTCTAAGTGGTGAAAAAAAATAATCAGTTTGTAGAAACTAAAAAAACTTTAGCTTGAGCTGCTATTTTCCAAAATTGGGAACATTTTTATTTTTTGGTCATTGGAGCTGTGTGAGGGCATGTTTTCTTTTATGCACTGTAATCTGGTGTTTTTATTGATACTGTTTTTGGGGTAGAAACAACGCTTTCATTACATCTTAATGTATTTGTTTGTGGTGTTACAGCAATCAAAAATTGTCAAGTCAATTGGCATTTCAATTTTTTTCTCTTTACAGTTTTTACAGATCAGGTTAATTTAATTTTATATTAAGATCAATCGGACTTTTCTGGACTCATTGATGCCAAATGTGTTTGGGTTTTTTTCATTGTAACATTTCTTTATTGTTAGTTGTAGAAAAGGGGGGACTTTTAGATATTTTATTTTCAAAAACTTTTTTTTTCCCCTTGATCTTATTTGTTAACTGCCTCAAGGCGGCTTTAAACGGTGATCATCTGATCACTTGTACCATATACAGCAATATCGCAGGCTGGACGTTATAATAGATCACATGACAGGCACCATGGCATTTAGCCGACCCCTGACTGTCATAGCACCCCATCGGCTCAATGAAATTGTGTCGCAGGAAAGCAATTGGCTATCCAAACCAACGTCCGGGCTAGATCATGGCGCTAAATGTTGCTGTCAGCAATTTAAAGTGGGATTTCAGTGGTTAGCGATCAATGGGCTGTGAAAGGCAGATGGTATATAACATAGCTGACTTCATCCCTGTGTCCCTGTGTGGAGCAATCTCTGCTTCTTAGCACGTGACTGGAGAGAATTGATTAGGAATCACATGCCTCTTAATAAATTTGGGAAAAATGAGGATGAATGAACTCATGGAGATCAACATCCAACACGCGGCGACACCATCACATGTTTATCAACGCAGTGATTCTAGAGCAATGCCCCCATCCCTTATGGGAAATATGTAAAAACATGCAAGCCGCGGAGACACCATCACATGTTTCTCAACGCAAGCAATGACTAGCCAGGTCTTTCCCCGGGAAGGAACAACCACGGGAAGGGCAGTCTCCAATGAAGGAAACCACCTATGCCAAAACATGGTATCCATCCACAGACAGCTGTTTCGGGGTATTGCCCCTCATCAGTGTGGAGTAGGAAACTGGCTAGTAGGAGCAATGCCTAGTAAAAGACTGTGAAAAATGAGGATGAATGAACTCATGGAGATCAACATCCAACACTGCGGAGACACCATCACATGTTTCTCAACGCAGTGATTCTAGAGCAATGCCCCCATCGCTTATGGGAAATATGTAAAAACATGCAAAACACAAGCCGTGGAGACACCATCACATGTTTCTCAACGCAAGCAATGACTAGCTGGGTCTTTCCCCGGGAAGGAACAACCACGGGAGGGGCAGTCTCCAATAAAGGAAACCACCTATGCCAAAACATGGTATCCATCCGCAGACAGCTGTTTCGGGGTATTGCCCCTCATCAGTGTGGAGTAGGAAACTGGCCAGTAGGAGCAATGCCTAGTAAAAAACTGTGAAAAATGAGGATGAATGAACTCATGGAGATCAACATCCAACACTGCGGAGACACCATCACGTGTTTCTCAACGCAGTGATTCTAGAGCAATGCCCCCATCCCTTATGGGAAATATGTAAAAACATGCAAAACACAAGCTGCGGAGACACCATAACATGTTTCTCAACTCAAGCAATGACTAGCCAGGTCTTTCCCCAGGAAGGAACAACCACGGGAAGGGCAGTCTCCAATGAAGGAAACCACCTATGCCAAAACATGGTATCCATCCACAGACAGCTGTTTCGGGGTATTGCCCCTCATCAGTGTGGAGTAGGAAACTGGCCAGTAGGAGCAATGCCTAGTAAAAGACTGTGAAAAATGAGGATGAATGAACTCATGGAGATCAACATCCAACACTGCGGAGACACCAATCACCTGTTTCTCAACGCAGTGATTCTTGAGCAATGCCCCCATCATTTATGGGAAATATGTAAAAACATGCAAAACACAAGCCGCGGAGACACCATCACATGTTTCTCAATGCAAGCAATGACTAGCCGGGTCTTTCCCCGGGAAGGAACAACCACGGGAAGGGCAGTCTCCAATGAAGGAAACCACCTATGCCAAAACATGGTATCCATCCACAGGCAGCACGGTCCGAGTGCCAGCTGCAACGCTGGGTGTTGATACGAGAGACTCGTGCAAGTTTCTCGCATCACACATGGTAGTGTGATCCCGGGCTTATACAGATGTCGGCTATGCAGTCGCGGAGGGAGCTCAGCTCCTGTGCTTCCATAATACTTGCAGAGCTCTGCCCAGGACATTTATTCATATCCCAATGCGTATAAGGGATAATATACTTATTGCATCTCTAGATAATAAGATATCACAGATCACAGATAATAAGCATAGAGGGTGGTGTTCCATGAAGATACACATGTAGTTTCTATTTAATACTGCCATATAATGCCTTGTTGGAAAGTCATTGATGCAAGAATGCAAAGTTGAATTTTGGCTTCAAAGTCTTTCATCATTAAATGGAATACTTTACATTACGGTATTCTTTTCCTGATGGAATAGATGCTCATCAAGTGGCTGTCACCTTGGGGTGTGTCATTTGTTCCCTTGCTGCCAACCTGTCAGCTCCCACATACTCAATTGATTCCTATTTTGTCATTGCGTGTTTATTTTCTTTAGTATTCCTGTAAGATAGGTACAGAACTGCTTTCACAGCTGAAATAAAAGCTGTCTCCATCCGTGAATAAAACTAGATCTGGGTGTAGTCTAATGACTACACCCAAATATTACTCACCCCTTTTACTTACTTCCCTCTGCTTTGTTACAGCTCTTTCGAAGTGAACGTGAAACATGTTCTAAAAATTGCATTGGGTGCAGTTATGCTTTCATTACAAAAGCCTAATTGTCAGGACCTACTATTTATTGGTTTTAGTAACAGGAATGGATGTGTGACACCCAGTCATATATTTTTATGAGAGTAGTTATTACTATGAAATTGAATAGCTGTCACTGCAACATATTACACATAAAATCACCTGTCTAAGGCAGTGATGAACCAATCCTAGTCATAGGGACAAAAAATAACAATCAGCTGCTATGACATGATTTATTTCCATCTACTTCATGCATGAGAGTGGTTATAACTGCTACTAAATGTGTGTTTCTGAATGCTGTAACTTACAGTAATTTGCCCCCTGTCACTGGTCTCTGCTGCAGAGTGGGGAGAATGGACAGTGGCCACAAATCACCCAATGAGACCCGCCTCAGGAGGAGAGTATATGCAGAACTCTTAGGCCTTTTTCACACATCCGTTGTCAGGGGTCCGGCGGCGTGCGGCGAAAAGCCGGGCCGCCGGATCCGGCCTGCAGCGGTGACACCGGATGTACATGCGGCGCCTGATGTGGCTTGGAGGACATTTAAAGGAGCCGCAGCACCGGGGGTCGAGAGAGCCAGCCGGAGAGAGATCGGGAGGCGAGAGAGCAGCCATAGATACAGCGGGGGACGAGAGAACAGCCAAAGAGAGAGCGTGGGACGAGAGAGCAGCCAGAGAGACAGCGGGGGACGAGAGAGCAGCCAAAGATAGAGCGGGGGACGAGAGAGCAACCAGAGAGACAGCGGGGGGCGAGAGAGCCAGCCAAAGAAAGGTATGGAGCGTATGGAGAGAGAGAGAAGGGGAGAGAGAGAGAGATGCGCGCCGGGCACTTGTGGGGTTAAAACTCAGTGCCCGGGCATGCGCTGTTGAAAAAGCCGGTCCGGCGCTGCAAAAAAAGTTGCAGCCAACGTTTTTTGCAGACGCTGGACGGCGCATGTTTGCCGTATCCGGCAGAACCCGGAGGCGCCGCATGTCCATCTGGCACGATGTGGCGATCATTACATTCTATGTGAAAAAACCGGATCCAATTCTGGATCCGGTTTTCACAGTTTTCGCCGCATTGTGCCGGATTTAAAAAAACGGATGTGTGAAAGTAGCCTTAGTATATTGCATGAATCTCCACTTTTATTACAAATTATGGAAAGATTGATTTTTCCTGAACCAATAAAGTTCATTAAAACCATATTATTAATTTGACTCTACCGAGTGTAATTTCATGGCATCAAGAGTTGTCAGGCTGTAAGGAGGAAACCCTGTTTAATGGGGAGCTAACTCTCCGAACTCTCCCCTCTATAGATTGCGATGTTCTACATCTCTGATCGCTATAGTTTGTGATGACACGCTGTGCAGAGTCTGAACTATGCCGTACCTGCCTTTCTCGCTCTCCGGGTGGACAATGGACTGTTATTTGGTGTTTGTTGAACTGATTCTAAACCCATGGAAAGGCAAGAGGAGGCAGCGGCCCATTTTGGAAAGAGCTCTCCACTGACCTTTTTGTTCTCCCAAAAGAAGTTTGCAGTCCTATTCTTGTAGCAGACTCCAAATTCAAAGACCTTAAAATTTCAGGCTACATTTTCCTTTGGGCAAAGCGGAAAATGCTGTAGACTATAGGTCCCCAACCAGTAACTCGTGAGCCATTTGTAGCTTGTGGGTACCTATTGTGTGGCTCGCAGCTGTATCCTGAGGTGAGTGCAGGGCTGTGGAGTCGGAGTCGTGGAGTCGGAGTCGGTGCTCATTTTGGTGGAGTCGGAGTTGGAGTCGGTATAAAATGGACCGACTCCGACTCCTAAAATATATAATAAATTGGGTACAGTAATTCAATGCAGGATGTGCTGAATATTTTTTCATAGGAGTTTGCGAAAGTTATGAAATGTCCTATAAATGGCTGTTATATTCCTGATCTAAGGCTACATTCACACACAGCGTTTTTCCTGTGTTTTTTGAGGATACGTTTTTCAGCTGCAAAAGCTGATCATCTTTTTAAAAAACTGCATCACCTGAAAGGTTTTTGAGCTCATAGATAATGTTTTCAATAGCAAGAGCAGATTTCTATCCATTTATCCATATCTGTCTATCCATATCGTATCTGTACCAAAAAGAATGAAAACTGGGTAGTACACCAATATATATTCTGTTCTATATAAATATCTTGATTATTGGATCATAAAAATGATTAAATGTCTGAGGTTCACATTGTACTACAATAAATTTTTCACTTAAATATAAGCAATATGTGTGGGAGTCGGAGTCGTGGAGTCGGTGTAAGGGAAATTGAGGAGTCGGAGTCGCAGGTTTGGCTTACCGACTCCACAGCCCTGGGTGAGTGCCACTATCAACTGCCTCATTGTTCACATGGGGCAATATTGCTTTACTGGGGGCACTCAGGATAATGTTACATAAGTTATACTTGGCAGCTTAGTAGTTTGTAAGGTTGCACAGAAGGGGTATTATTACTTTATATACCGCTTCTGCCGCTGGCACTGTTCACAGATGATGGGGCGACTGTGACTTTTTACCTGACTGATTTCCCTTTGGTGAAGTATTGGCTCATATGTTTGGGTTTGCGCTACATACCTTCTATTACCTTTATGAGACATCTACTGACACCTTTGTTAAATCTTTGGTGCATCACGCTGTGGGGCTGGGAGTCATTCTCATTATCTGTAGCCTAGCTTCTCATATTAGGCTTCTCTTTTTATATATATATATATATATATATATATATATATATATATATATATATATATATATATACACACTTTTTGACCTTATTTGTATGTTTTGCCATTTCTAGCCCAGTTCTTCATGACAGGAATATTCTGTCTTTGCGGTCCTGTTGTATGTCCCTTCTTGATCTCATACATTGTTGAGCATTATTAGTGGCTTGAGTAATATAGTCCACTCCATTGTGTATTTATGTGTTGCCTCCCTACTCTCTGTGTTTATTAAACCATACTGTGCTATATTAGTAGCTTGACTATAGGTTTTATTAAGGTCTATCTCAGTGCAATAAACGTTATGCAGCCAGTGGTTATATGTTAGTTATCACCTTGCTTGTGATTTTGTGGTGACCGTTTCTTTGTCCCCACTTTTGTTTTTAAATGCTTTTAACTTATTGTATGGTGTTTTTGATGCTTTTGTGCAAACAATAAACTTATATATATATATATATTTTTTGAACAAGTTGTATCCTGCGTGGTGATCCTATACATATGCATAGTCTTTTCTCATATTGTCTCTACTTTATAAGGGGTCATTATTACTTTTCAGTGGTGCACTTGTGCTTTACTTCATGAGAGAGCACTATGAGCACTACTACTTTATAAGGCGACAACGTGGCTATTACTTTATAAGGAAGCAGCACAGAGAACCTTCATATAAGCACACTGGGGGCTACTACTACAATTTCTGTGCATAGAATACAGCTTGTGACCATCTCTTGGAAAGAAAGGTTCGGGACCCCTGCTGTAGACTAGCTAATTTATTGAGACAGACTTGTAGCGCAGTAGTTTTCCACTGGAGGGTACTGCACATTAACATTTCATAGCTTATAATCCATAACCATATGCCATGCATGCAGTTAAACTGACAACACAAATATTCTTTGCATAGAGCTTCTTTTGCCCTTGAAGCCTGCCGGTGATGAAATACAAAGACACCTACGTTTCTGAGAGGGTGCCAAGTGATGGCTTAGTTCTGCTGCAGTGTCGCTGCATGGAAAATGATCACTTGGAAAGCAGATTTCCCAGGAATAATAGGTGAACCAGCAGCTTGGTCTGCCCCCACCCAATTATCTCATTGCTGTCAGGCATAGAATGAATTAAAGGGAATCTGTCACCCTTTTTTGAGATATCATATAATGATATCATTCAATTGTGTGTCACATAAGGATTCTCTTAGTACTTTTGCTTCCCCCTGACCCCGCACCTTTCATGCATAAATACCTTTTTTATATCGGTTCAGATGTATATAAACTGCCGCTGTCCGGTCCGATGGGTGGGGCTTATTTTGGCAATTTCTGAGTCATTGATTGTATTTACAGTTAGGTATAGAAATATTATAGACAGTGACCGAATCTTCATGATTTGGGCCGTCCATCCACTATAGTATTTTTGACTTAAAATGATACACCTGATATGCAATTTAAGTGTAGACTTTCAGATTTAATTACCCTCTTTACAACCATTGACCTATGTTTTCTTCACAGGTCCTGTCCCTACCATTGCACGCCGAGCCCACATCTTTCCCTGCACATGATGACTTTGGCTGTTAAGCAATTAAATCCCGCTGTTAATCACTGACAGCAAGATTTCACACTCACTGGCCAGAAGCAGGTAATTCACCCCTCCCATTGGCACCCCTGTCATGTGATCGCAGGACACCCATAGATTATCATGACAGCCGGGGGTCTGCTGATGATCCCCTTGCCTGTCATTACGATCCTACTGTGAACGCCAGCCCGTGGCTGGCGTTCATAGGAGATCGTGATTTCTGCTATACATAGCAGTGCTAAATGTATAGCGCAGGTTTTTGGATGATCACAGCTTCAAGTCTCCTAAGGGGGGACTATGAAGAGGAATTTTTTTTATTTTTTAAAAAAATCTGAAAAAAAAAAAAAGTTCAAATAGCCCCTTTTGCCATATTAAAAATAAAATCACAAAAACCCCCACATATTTGGCATCGCTGCGTTAAAAAATGTCCGGTCTATCAAAATCTAAAATTCATCTGATCAGTAAATGGGGTAACGAGAAAATAAAAATCAATACTACAGAGTCATGGTTCTTTTTGGCCACCGCAACATTGCAATAAGGGGCGATAAAAGCATTGTATCTACCCCAAAAGGTTATCAATAAAAACATCAGCTCATGGCCCAAAGAAAAGCCATCACCCAGCTCCATGTCCCAAAAAATGAAAACACTACTGGTGTGGGAAAATGGCAACAAAAGCAAAATATTTTTTTTCGTTTCAAATTTCCAATTTTTTTCACTTAAATAAGAAAAGATCCATATACATGTTTGGTATCTGTGTATTTATACTGATTAGGGGAATCATTTTGCCAGATTAGTTTTACCATATAGTTAACACAGTAAATAAAAATAAATCGTGGAAGTCATTCAAAAGTACAACTCGTCCCCCTCTCCCCCCCCCCATAAAAAATAAGTCCTTGTGGCTGTGGACGGAAAAATAAAAAAAAGTTATGGGAAAAAAGGCAGGAAAAACAAAAGCACAAAAATGGAAAATTTCAAGGTCATCTAGGAGTTAAAGTAGTTGAACAAAAAATGACCTTGTGAGGCGTTTAGGAATTGCAACCATTTTTCTACAAAGCCTCCTAATTTCAGGGGCTCAAAAGTAATTGGACAAATTAACTTTACTATAAATATATTGTTCATTGTAATACTTTGTAGAGACTTCTTTGCAGGCAATGACTACCTGCAGTCTGGAAGCCAAGGACATCACCAAATGCTGTGTTCTCCTTTGTGATGCTCTGCAGCTGACCGGCTGTTGCTTCTTTATGGGTCTTTCTGCCTTATATTTTGTCTTGAGAATGTGAAATGCTGCTCGGTGGGGTTGAGATCTGGTGATTAATTCGTCCATTACAGACTATTCCACTTCTGTGCTTTAAAAACTCCTTGGTTTGCTTGTGCAGTATGTTTTGGGTCATTGCCCATCTATACTGTGAAGTGCCGTCCAATCAACCTTGCTGCATTTGAGCAGAAAGTAGTCTGGTACACTACAGAATACATCCGGCTTCTTCTGTCTTCAATCGTATTATCAATAAACACTACCCAGTGCCATTGGAAGCCATGCATGCCCATTTCATCACACTGCCTCCACCATGTATTGCAGAGCATGTGGTGTCCTTTGCATCATTAGACATTCCAAGCTTTCTCAATACTTTCCTCTCCTCATCATTCTGGTACAGGTTGATCTTTGTTTCATCTGTCCAAAGAATGCTTTACCAGAACGGGGCTGGCTTGTTTAGACATTCTTATCTAGCCTCTCTATGTTTAACACTAGTTAATGGTTTGCATTTTGTGGTGAACCCTCTGTATTTGCTCTCATGAAGTCTTTTCTTTATGATAGACTTAAGGCCCTTTTACATTTAGCTATGCACCAGCGATCCGACCAGCGATCCGACCTGGTCAGGATCGCTGGTGCATCGCTAAATGATCGCTAGTGAGCTGTCACACAGGCAGATCTCACAGCGATGCAGCGTCCCTCCTGCATCCAGCGTCGCTAGTCTCCCACAGCAGTAAGCCCCAGCAGGAAGCTGACGACGAGAAATGGAGCCGCCCGATCTCGCGCGATCAGCGATGGACAGCGGGGGAGCCTGTCGGAGGTAAGTATCACACATAGCGATATCGCTAGCAATATCGCTATAACGTCACAAAATCAGTGACGTTATAGCGATATCGCTAGCGATATCGCTATGTGTAAAACCCCCTTTAGATACTGAAACACCTTCTTCCCAGAGAGTGTTCTTCACTTGGGCTGCTTTTGTCAAGGGGTTTCTCTTCATGGAAGATTCTGCAATACTTTACCACTATTGTCTTCCTTGAATGTCCAGGCCTTTTTGAATTCCCAAGCTCACCAGTGTGTTTTTTTTATTTTTTATTTGCAGAATGTATCAAACTGTTGATTTGGCCACTCCTAACATTTCTGCTATCTCTCTGGTGGATTTTTTTTTATTCAGCCTAATGATAGTCTGTTTCTCTTTTAGTGAGAGCTCGTTTGACTGCATGTTGTGGGTTCACAGCAGCAGCTTCAAAATTCAAATGCAGCACTTGGAAGCAGCTCCAGACCTGCGTAATTGATGAACAATTAACAAGGGAATTAAAGAGCTTTTTAGGTAATTGTCCAATTAGTTTTGATCCCTTTAAAAAGAGGCAGCTATATATTAAAGAGCTTTATTTCCTAAACTCTTACACAAATTAGGATGTGAATGCCCTGAATGAAAATTGAAAGTCTGCACTTTAAGCCCATATTAATTATATAACTGAATTGAATATGTTTTGGTAAACAGCTAAAATGCCACAACTTGTCACTGTCCAAATATTTCTGGACCTAACTGAATATTACCTGCCCTATGCTAGTGAAATCCCGATAGATGACATGTTTGGTGAGCCTGATAATTGAAGTTGAAAAATGCTACTGAATCTAAGCCCTTACTCAAACTTCCATTTTTTTTTCTCATACATTAAAAAAAGAAACTACCATTTTCATCAGTGTGCCGGATCATATTTTCACCCATTTTGGTTTGTTTGTAAAAATAAACACTCATACCAAAAATGGATGAAATGAAGAGTCTGTGTCGTATTTCATATGCTTCTCTTCTTACCTTTTATACGTATTAAATAGTAAATAATGGAGCCATAGGTGTGTTTTATCCATGACTCGGATCAAAATCGAACATGCCTCCATTATTTGCAGACAATTGGTGCCTGATTCAGTAAGGTGTTTATGCCTGAATTGTAGTGTAAAACACCTTAAAAAGTAGCAATATTTTTGTGCAACTCTAAGGCTGTGTGCCCACATTGCGTTTTTTTATGCGTTATTGCTGCAGCGGAAACGCTTAAAAAACGCTAATAAAACGCATCCCCATGCAATCCTATGGCATTCCGCAGTTGCTGTGTCAATACTGCTGATTTTACCTCTGTGGAATCACATAGCGGTAAAATCCGCAGCATGTCCATTATTTCTGTGGAATCGCGGCGATTCCGCCGCCATAGGATTGCATTGAAACACTCACATTACGCATGTGGCTATGCCCACCATGCGTAAAGTGAGCGCTTCATGTGCAGATGGTACCCAGGGTCTGGAGCAGAGGAGATTCTCCTCCATGCCCTGGGTACCATATTCCTGTAAAAAATAGAATTAAAATAAAAAATAGGGATATACTCACCTTCTGGCTGCCCCTGGAGCCTTGCCGCCTCTCAGCCATGTTGCCAGCATCTTCCGTTCCCAGGGATGCATTGCGCGAATGACCTCTGATGACGTTGCGGTCTCGCGTGATATTGGAGAAAAAAGGATTTAGTTCAGCTCACCCCTCATTGATGCTGCAGCAAGGTCCGAGCAAGGACATGTCTCCACTTGGACGTCTTGCAATACTTCATGGAAAAAGGAAAGTCCAGCTCAAGGAGTAAAATCCAGAATTTTCTTTATTTATTTCATTAAAATACAAGCATGGCTGCTATAGTCATCATTGCGGTTTTTACCCTGACATGGGATAGCCACACAGAAAGTGCCCAGGAGGTTCTGTACGCGTTTCGAGCGGTATACGCTCTTAGACTCAGAAAGGTCTCGCGTGATGCTACGTCATCAGAGATCATTGTCGCAAGGCATCCCTGGGAACGGAAATTGCTGGCAGCGCCAATGAGGGGCGGGACTACTTCGGGGGCGACAGAGGGTAAGTATATCCCTATTTTTTGTTACTATTTTTAACATTCTGTCTTTTACTAATGATGCGGCATAGGCAGCATCAATAGTAAAAAGTTGGTCACACTTTTCAAGCACTATGCTTTACAAGTGTGACCAACCTGTCAATCACTTTTTCAAGCGATGCTTCAAATCTCTTGGAAAAGCGCAAGCATTCTGTAAGCTAAAAACGCTTGCAAAACGCTTGCGTTTTACCTGCGGCAGGGAGTTGCGGAAATGCTGCGGACATTTCTGCAGCATTTCTGCAACGTGGGCACTTAGCCTAAAGTTGTGCAAAAATATTGCGAGGTTTGGTGTTTACACACCAGTCTCGGCCAGCTACATCAATATGGGTTGGCTGTGGCTATGCTTGTCTGTGAAATGGTTTAAAAGTTATGCCATATTAGTGGTGGTGTAGCGTCAGAAATGTACTCCATTCCCTGACTTGAGCACATTTCTGGCTGTGGCGCAGGCCAGTTAACAGATGCGCCTAAGTCATTAAGCGGCATGCATCACCTAATGAATTTGGTGCATCATACTCCAGTGAGTTCTTTCATTAAGACCCACATTTGTTATACAGAACTTAATGAATTGGACCCTTAGTCCGCAAAAAAATAACAAGTTTGAACATCCCCGTAGACTAATGGGTACTTATATAGTCTATAATGCATAGAAACCCTACAGTAAGTAAATAGTAACACATGGAAAAATATAGGATACTTAGTTTTTAATCAGAAAAGCGTAAGGGTATGTGCACACGTTGTGGATTCTGGTGCGGATCCGCAGCGGATTTGGCCCTGGGGATCTGCAGCAGATACTGCTACGGTGTACAGTACCATTTTAACCAATGGAAAATAAACACTGTGCACATGCTGTGGAAAATTCCACGCAGATTTGCTGCGGTTTATTTTCCACAGCATGTCATTTCTTTGTGTGGAATCCGCAGCGTTTTTACACCTGCTCCATTATCAGGGCTGTGGAGTCGGAGTCAGAGTTAGTTTTGGTCGGAGTCGGTAGAAATGTACCGACTCCAGCTTTAAAAAAAAATGTATTAATATTTCATAATTGTACTTTCATTTGAATTTTATAAATGTTACTCAAATATATATGTTCTATCAAACTATGAACAACAGTGATAAGCAGTTCTGCTGGAGATAGAGACATTTCTTACTTCTTGTGTGTCACTGTTCTCCACTGCCCTTATCTAATCTTATACTTGGTTAACCTCATGCTGCCCCAACCCCCCCACTTACAATGTATGAAACTGAAAGTGAAAATGTGTTGCAAATTCTTAGTAGTAAAGCTCCTCCTCTAGACTAGATCATACTAGGTGTGCGTCTTCCAAGCCTCTCACAGCTGCCTGCTACTCAGAAGAGGAAGACTGTAAGAAGTATTATCCTTTCAACAAACTTTGCATCAGTTAACTGTGAGTACATGAGGAATAATAACAGTATTACTGACCACTATATCAGTTGTACGACCTGGCAATAATTTTGTACAATTGTTTTTAGGAAAAACAATTGTCATTTGGATTGTGAATGCAGAATTAAAAACCTGAGAATGTCAAAGAAGCATCACATTAAATCAGCTGTATTTGAACATTTCACCATCACTCAAGATAGAAAACATTATTTCTGTCAGTGTATGACAAATGATCCAGACGAAAACAAATGCTGTGAAGCCAAGATGAGTGCATATTCAGGCAAAGATAAAAATGCTCCTACCAGAGCTTCTAATCTAAAGAGACATTTACAGCGCTTTCATCCAGAAGTACTGAAAGCAGTGGATGAGAAAGACTGCATCCAAACCAATGAACCAGTGCCCAGCTCTTCCAGCCAAACAAAGGAGCAGAGAACTTTGCAGCCATCAGTTGCAAGATATTTTGTCAGTGACAAAGTTACTGTGACAATGACAGTAGATACATTTAAAAAACAGATCATAGAGCTTGTTGTAAAGGATAGTGTGCCGATTTCATTATTTTCACGACCAGCTTTTATGTGTCTGAATGGGGAAATGGCCCGCAAGCTTGGTGTTTCTCTGGAGAGAGAGAGTATTAGAAAATTAGTAATCGAAGAAGCTTTTAAACAAAAGGAAGAACTTAAAAAAAACTCTCAAGGGACGCTTTCTGTTTCTTAAAATGGATGCCTGCACACGTCACAGAGTGAACTATTTTGCCATCAATGTCCGATTTGTTTGTGACAAAAATGAAATAGTTACCAAGACATTGGCAGTAAAAGACACCAAAGCTCATCACACCAGTGAGTTTCTCCAGGTCTTGGTGGAAAAGGTTCTGCAAGACTATGAACTTAAAAAAGAACAAGTTCTTTCTGTCGTAACTGACAATGCTTCAAATATGATAAGTACTATTAAGCTAATGAATGAGAGTAATGATGGTGACCAGCAACTAGAAGAACATTCTGGGTCCACAGACACAGAAATGTTTGAAATAGAGGAACACAGTATTGTAACTGAGGCGCAAACTGAAGTTGCTTCAGATGAACAGCAACATGATAGTTTAGATGATCTTGTTGAAACTGTGTCAATATGTTCTTTCATTCATCACATGCGCAGTGTTGTGCATACGCTACAGCTGTCCATAAGAGACAGTCTGCAAGAAGGACATGCTGCTGCACTGATTGGCAAGGTGAGAAAATTGGCTACTGTTGCCAGAACCCCTAAAGTTGACTCAATTTTTAAGAGACGTGCTGGAAAAGGGGCAATTATTGATCAAGCCACACGATAGGGCAGTACTTACTTAATGATTCAGCGCTTGGTTGAACTGAAAACCTTTCTTGTAGACATGGCTAACCCTCAACTGACGCTAAATGAAAGTCAGTGGAATCAGGTGACTGAGCTGGAAAAATTGCTAGAGCACCCATTTACAGTGACTAAAAAATTACAAGCAGAGGACTTAACTCCAGGTATTTTCTTAAAGGAGTGGAAGAACCTGATGTTTCGCCTGTCCCAAAGAGGAGGGTTAATTGCAAGTGGCATTGCTACATCAATGAAACGGAGAGAGGAGCTACTATTACAAAATAACATTCTTTTGGCAGCTGTTTATGTAGACCCAATGCATCGGATTCTTCTAGATGATCAACAGCTAAGTAAAGGAAAAGAAGCTCTGTTTGAAATAGCAGTAAGGATGAAAGGGTTGCAGAACAGTCAGGAGGAACAAGAAGAATTTGGTCGCCCTGCCACATCTTCACCCTCATCATCAACTGATGAAGAATTTAATTTCGAAAAATATTTGGATCACAAGGACCGTGCAAAGCGTTCCCGCATAGAAGAAGACTCATCCCCATCAAGGAACACAGCCAGTACATTTCAGCAGAATTTTTCATGTGCACTAAAAGAAATTGAGAAATTTGACCGTTCATCAAAAATAACAGTGCAACAAGCGATTCCTCTGTATCCTGACATTGTCAGAGATGTTGCCCGAGTGGTTACTGCTTTGCCACCAACACAAGTTAGTGTAGAGAGGTTGTTCTCTGCTCTCAAAATAATTAGATCAGATTTGAGGGCATCCATGAAGGAGGATCTGACAGAGGCAATACTTTTTCTGAGGACAAATTTATAGATTTCTTCTTATTAACTGCATAAAAGTGTTTATTGCATATTTACTTACAGTTTAGAAAAGTTTATAAAAGTTATTTGCTATATTCTAATAAATGTAGTTTTTGCTCTAAGTGGTCTGATCACTTATATGATGGTGAGAAACTGAATAAGCACGATGTTTAATATTTTACAACAGTAAATTTGTTGTTATGAATTGGCCATTTATGAAGGAGTCGGAGCCTGATAAAATCCAGGAGTCGGAGTCGCAACTGTGGCTTACCGACTCCACAGCCCTGTCCATTATAGAAATCCGCAGGTGCAAAAACGCAGGCGAAATCCGCACAGTCTGCAGGAAATCTGCACTAAATCCGCAGGTAAAATTCAGGTCATTTTACTTGCGGATTTAGCAAAATCCGTGTGGTAATATCCGCAGCCAAATATGCAACGTGTGCACATCCCCTAAAAACTATTTCACTGCAAAAAGTTGTACTCGAACAGGAAGGTATCTACTCTACTACTAATTCGCCATACTTTGTGCCAGTAGGCCTCAGAATAGACAGAGTTGGACCTGGGCCTGCATATGGAAAGCTGTATATATAAGTTTCACAGCCTAAGGGGGAGGCCACGCCACAAAATGTGCGGAGTACAAGAAACTGATGCAAAACCAAACACATGTCCAGCACACCTGTTAGTACAAGATTAATACATAGGTACACGTGTATGCTGTGGCCATTAACAAACATCTGTAACTTAGAATAAAAACATAGGGTACTTGGGTAACATTTTTAAAGTGTTACTATTTACTTTCAGTAGGGTTTCTATGCATTGATTTTATTCCAGGTTGTATTTGTCTGGTAATGGCCACAGTGTGAATATGCACCTACAGATTACACTTCTACTAATGGGTGTGCTAGCCTATAATTAGAAATGGGCAGACACCTTGGATGTTCGGGTTCGGCAGGTTCGGTCAAACAGTTATAAAAAGTTTGGGCTTGGGTACCAGACCAGTACCTGTTCCCCATTCACTTGAATGATGGGCCCGAACATCCAGTGTTTGCCACGCTGTCATGTGCATGACAGCAGGGCAAGCACCACTTCTGATCGGCGGTAAAATAATCACCGCCGGTCAGAGAGCCGCTCTTCCCACTCTGGTAAAAGTCAGCGTGAGCGCTCAGCTGTGATCAGAGGTATAAAGTTTATCTCTGGTCACTGGTGTCAGCTGATAGGACTACTGCTCCCATCAGCCAACATCTGGTGCTGCTAATAACAGTGAAAGCAGGAGCAGATGATGGGACTATTCATCAGCCTGTGCTGTAAATAATTTTTTTTAAAAATGGTGTAGTTCCCCTGTATTTTTGATAAACAGCCAGGCAAAAGTCGCAGCTGGGGTCTGCAAGTCTCGGCTGTCTGTTTCAACAGGGCTGGTCATCAAGAATAGAGGGGTCCACACTCTGATTTTTTTAATTAAATAAACAGTCCCCCCCATTTTTGACAACCAGCCTTGCTGCAGAAGACAGCTGGAGGCTGGTTTTGTCAGGCTGGTATGGGGTCATAGACATTGCGGTGGCAAGTGGGGTTGATGTCACCTTTGTGTTATCAGGTGACATCAAGCCCATGACTTAGTAATGGAGAAACATATGTAAGACACCTATCTATTACTAATCCTATTGTTGTATTGTAAATAAACACACAGCAAGTATAATGTCTTTTATTTGAAATGAAACAAAACACACTTTTCCATTTTTATTTAAAAATAACAGACAGTTACACTTACCCAACACCCATTCCACTGAAGCCCTCGCCTCCTGTAATAAAACAAAAATAAACAACAATATCCCTTACCTGCCAGAGAATATGGGAAGCAAGTTGTGCCACAGTCCGTGCTGCTGAATCCACAAAATCATATCCTGAGGAAGGTGCCAGGAAGGGCGCCGAAACACGTAGGAAGGAATAAAGAAGTACTTTGTTACAACATCTTGCATCCCAGGTAATTTTGTGGATTCAGCAGCGCGGACTGTGGCACATCTTGCTTCCCATATTCTCTGGCAGTTTTTCCACTTTGGAGTGGTCGGTGGAGGTCCTGCAGCAGCTGATACTGTGTTATGTCTTCAAGCCAGTTGTGGGTCACAACTGGAATAGGTGAGTGGAACTGCATCACACCACTCACATCGTAGTGTCACTAGTGATAGGGCACTATTGCGCCTCTTGTTCCCCCACCTTTTTTGTATTAATATCCCTTACCTGTCCGTCGTAATCCATATCTGGGGGATAAACAGTTTTCAACTTGGACGGTGCCAAATGCGACATCATCGAGGGTACCGCCGGTCAGTGAGGCTGCATTCTCACATTCTGCATTCTCGGGGTGACTTTGGTGAGAACCCCGCTAGCACCGTGAGAAAATTTCATGGTGCAGAGGCGAGTTCACTGCAGTGAAATTCTCCTGGTGAACTGCGGTGTGCATGACAGCACGACAAACACCCGAGAGGGCCAAACCCAAACAGTAACACATGTTCGGTGTCTGTGCCTGAACAGTAGGTGTTCGATACGAATGCCGAACTTTACTGTTTGGGTTCGCCCATCTCTACCTATAATAGTTACCGTACGTGTTCCATCTGTAGATCACGTATGTAAAAAAACAGACGTCTGATTGAGGCTTTAAGAGTCACAGGGTACATTGTTGGCTTCAAATTGTGCTGTTGCTGGCTTTTGAAGCTGAATTGTGGAACCAGGATTGATATTTCATAGCTTTCTTCCTAGCTCGTAAGAGTTAATAGAATTTAGGACATTTCACAGCTCAAAAAATTGAAGGTTTAACTGGGACACAGTCGTCTGCTGCAGGGCACCATTATAGCAGACAAATTGGTATATTGTTTTGTCAGACTTGTGTTCTAAGACTTTCTGGACTAGAGGCTAATGAATAAGCATATACTCTGACCATTCAAGGGGACACAATTTAGGAGATGTTTTATCTCCAACCCCTCTGGGTGTTCAGTTTTAATCTATACAGCTTAATTTTCTGCATGGAGAAAGCTTTCAGGATTTCCCCATTACCTTGTAGTTTTTAGATGTTGCAAATGTGAAAGACCCTTAGAGAAAGGACATTGCCTATAGCTAAATAGTTTCTTCCCCACCATTTTTAAACAAGTTAGCATTTTTTTAGCTTCCATACGTGATGTACAAACATCTAATGCATGGATGTCAAACTCGCATACACAAGGGGCCAAAATTAAAAGCTTGGACAAAGTCGGCGGCCAGCCTTTTGATATTTATTTAAAAAAAACGAAAAAG
Source organism: Dendrobates tinctorius (assembly GCF_039654945.1). Taxonomy (NCBI): domain Eukaryota; kingdom Metazoa; phylum Chordata; class Amphibia; order Anura; family Dendrobatidae; genus Dendrobates; species Dendrobates tinctorius. Next base: position 1,001,120 of record NW_027362040.1, on the reverse strand, counting down.
GTACAATTGAGGAAGTTTTTCCTTATCAAATATAACGATGAGCATTTCCATATGGAAAGAAAAGGGATTGTCCCACAAACAAAGTACATTTTATTTAATAGATCTTAAAATAAAGTTTTGGAATAATATAATATGTTATGTAAGAACCAGCATATGGCACAATTGCCTAATTTAAATATGCAATAACAAAGGATAAAAAAACCTTAAAGTATGATGCAAGCAAAACTGCCCCCAAACATCGTATGATACCCCACACAGTGAATTCCTCCACAGTACCCTTGACACGCACGGTATGATTTTCCAACTGTAATCCCCATTTAGCCCTCCATATAGTATAACGGTCCCATACAGCCCTCTATAATGGCCACAAAAAGTTATCCATACTGTATGGTATAGCATGAGCTCCATACGGTATAATGGGCAGTTCACAGTGCTCAGTACAGTGTAATGGACACCCCACAGTGCTCCATACAGTGTAATGGGCTCCTCACAGTGCTCCATACAGTGTAATGGGCACCCCACAGTGCTCCATACAGTGTAATGGGCACCCCCCAGTGATCCATACAGTGTAATGGGCACCCCCCAGGGCTCCATGAAGTGTAATGGGCACCCCACAGTGCTCCATGCAGTGTAATGGGCACCCCGCATTGCTCCGTGCAGTGTAATGGGCACCCCGCAGTGCTCCGTGCAGTGTAATGGGCACCCCGCAGTGCTCCGTGCAGTGTAATGGGCACCCCGCAGTGCTCTGTGCAGTGTAATGGGCAACCTGCAGTGCTCCGTGCAGTGTAATGGGCAACCCGCAGTGCTCCGTGCAGTGTAATGGGCACCCCGCAGTGCTCTGTGCAGTGTAATGGGCAACCTGCAGTGCTCCGTGCAGTGTAATGGGCAACCCGCAGTGCTCCGTGCAGTGTAATGGGCAACCCGCAGTGCTCCGTGCAGTGTAATGGGCAACCCGCAGTGCTCCGTGCAGTGCAATGGGCAACCCGCAGTGCTCCGTGCAGTGCAATGGGCACCCCGCAGTGCTCCGTGCAGTGCAATGGGCACCCCGCAGTGCTCCGTGCAGTGCAATGGGCACCCCGCAGTGCTCCGTGCAGTGCAATGGGCACCCCGCAGTGCTCCGTGCAGTGCAATGGGCACCCCGCAGTGCTCCGTGCAGTGCAATGGGCACCCCGCAGTGCTCCGTGCAGTGCAATGGGCACCCCGCAGTGCTCCGTGCAGTGCAATGGGCACCCCGCAGTGCTCCGTGCAGTGCAATGGGCACCCCGCAGTGCTCCGTGCAGTGCAATGGGCACCCCGCAGTGCTCCATACTGTATAGTGGCCTCACATTTAAAAATATAAATACTCACCTCTGCCTGTTCCCCTGCTGCTCTGGTCTCTTCACAGTGTCTTCAGAAACTAAAGGTGTCTCTGTACAGCAGGCACATTATAATGACGTCATTGCGCCTGCTGCGCTGAGACGTCAGACACAGAAGGGGAATGATGGGAGAGGGAGTGTCACCTGATGCCCCCTCCTCCATCATTGCTTTCAACTGTACTGGCCTCTAGGATGCCGATATAGTTGAAAGTGCAATGCTGGGCAGGTGACCCACCCAGTGTTGCAGTCCAAATATGCTTAGTTTGTGGGCCAGAGTTTGACATGTGCTCTAACTCTTGTATTCCATCATTCATGTTTCATCAGTTCACTTTCAGGGCATGTGCACTCAGTGTCTTGGTAGACACCATCTGCTGGCTTGTATCTCTGCAAAAAGCACGTCAGGGAAATGATGGTGGCATTTTTCCTGAAGCATCCTTTCTGATGTCTTTCACAAACGGCTTTGACTTTTTGTTTCAGACTGTGTGTATTAATAGTGAGGGTCTTCCAAGCAGAAGAAGAAGAGAAGAATGGTAAGGTCACATTTAGCTGCTTTACGGAATATATGTGGAGCAAGTTGTTTTTACCTTGCTTTGCCTATGTGCGTTCTGTTTAGTGTGTTTTCATGCGGGTTCCAGGCAGAATCCAACTTTGAAAAATATTTGCCCCAATTCATCAAGTCCAATGTTTTTCATGTCGATTTTGATGAGGGGACGATGTGGAGTGTGCACAACTCTTAATGAATCAGACGAGATGTGAAATGACATGGGCCTTGCTACAAATCTTACTCCATTTAGGCAGTGATTTAAGATTTTTGGCGTAAGGAACGCCACAGCTTGTGTAATCCATGACAAGCCATCTCGCCCCTGTCCAGACCCAACATTTGAATTTAAATTTATGCCCAACTTTGCATTGCACACAAATTTAGCGATCTTTCAAAAGCGATTACGCCCACATTCTTTGATTAATCAAAGCCATTGTCTACACACATCCTTATAATAATGGCTAAATAGTGCAATAGGCTTTAAAGGAGCTGTCTAGCATACTATAAGTCTTTGCTTACTTTCTGTAGAAATTCCAAGCAAGTACCCTTCTTGTCTAGCTGGCTTCTTAGTTAGATGTCACACTCCTGGCTCTAAATGTATGGTTCTGACTCCAACAGTTCTGTGGCTTTCTAGCTAAAACAGACAGCAATGAAATGACAAGTTTTCATCATCTAAACTGCATATTGCTTGAGGTGTTTACTGTACAGCACTTCCATTGCTTTTCATCTTTAGTTTTGTGCATTGGCTGTGGACCAGTAAACTACAGATGATAAAATACATTTATTAATCGGATGTAAGTCACTGCTATTATTGATGCCCTCTGCTGGATGATTAAGAGGGAAAACTTAAACCTGCTCTCATTGTAATGCTTCACTCCAGGTGATACTTGAGACATGGAAACTGTGCACTCACTGGGGTCTCTTCTTTCCACTATCTCATTATACAGGGCAATTAATAAAATGGCTGGAGGATGAACTCCAGCCGAGCGCCTAAAAGACAAATCAGAATGGTCACCTGACTTAGCATGAAAAAGCACTTCCGACAACGGAGTCTGGATGACTAAAGGATGTGTTCTTCTGCCAAACTCTTGTGGCAAACTCTTGGTATCATGTTTGTCAAGACACTTGCTCCTGCCATTTGCCATTTTTTTGCATCATAAGTTCGCTTCTGCTTGGGCAGATTTTTTCCAGCATTGAACATTGCTTACCAGATTAGTCATGTCATCGCTTCCTTTGTCTTCTTTAGGAGTGTAGCGTTTATTAAACACTTGATCAGACAGCTATAGAACTGGCATTAATAATTCAAAGGACACATCATTAAGTGTGCATAGCAATGTGACACCAGGATACAGAGGGAAGTTAAATCACTTTTGGTCTTCCAAGCACAACATGCTTTACAGGTAGTAAATAATCTGTTTGGATTTCTTCATAAGGTTTAGAGTTTATGAAATAGGTAGTCTCATCTATCTTTTTCATCTCTGTAATCCTCAATATAAGAGCTATTTAAAATAAACATAGTACAGTCCTCCACAATTTCTTACTTATCCCCATGTCACTACTGTTTGACGTCATGGTCATTAAACTCATTTCTTGGCTTCTGCTTCTAGGCTTATGTGGCCAGAGTAAAGCCCATCCGTCAGGTAGTAAATGATACTGTGTCCACATTATCCAACTGTATGATGCACAAACACATTAACGGGAACCTGTCACTAGGTTTTTCCCATATAATGTAGAGACAGCAAAAGTAAGCCCTCATATACACATTTTAGAATGCTATATGTATTTCCCTGATGCAGTGTTCATAATACACAAAAAAGACATTTTTATTCTACTTGCCTACAGTGCGGTTTTGATCAGACGCCTCCTCTCTTCTTGCGATTGCCTTCTTCCTTGCTTTGTGTGGATGATGCATCCTATGTCATCATAACTGTGTCCTCCTTCACGTTCCTACGCAGGCGTACTTCTCTCTTCCCTGTCGCGGGCAGAGGAAAATGCTGTAATATACATGCGTGGGGAAAAGCCAAAGAGTGCATTAGCACTACAATGCTTTGCTCTGCCCTTAGCAGGGCAGAGAAGTATGCCTGCGCAGGAGCACAATGAAGGATACTGTATGGATGGCGTAGAACGCATCATCAACACAAAGCAAGAAAGAGAATGGCGATCGCAAAAAGAAGAGAGGAGTGTCATGATCTCAGTGCGGGTTTGACTCGCACACGTGGGGTTAATGTCTGGAACCAGTGCTGACGACTGGCATTTCTGGGGTTAAAGGTTGTGATCCCGGTGCAGGCTTACCTGTACACCTGGGGCTATGATTGTGGCCTCTCCCTGGTTCTGGGAGAGGCTTCTTATAGCCTCAGGACGCTCCCATCCCTGTCAGTTATACTCTTGCTCTTGGCATAGTGTGGTGACCCCTGAGTGTGTTTTTGCTGTGTTCTGGTTGCTTGATAATCTGTATATGACTCGGTATGTTCTCTGGATATTGCTTTGGGTTCTGCTGGGTACCTTCTATGTCTGTTTGGTTTTTGACTGCTGCTTGGCCCTGACTATCCGCTCTGTCTCATCCTTGGTACGTTACGGCTATCTCTGTGTATGAACCCCGTTTTGCCTGACACTGAGTAATTCTGTATAGTGTCTTTCCATCTCACTAAGCAGGGCGCTAAGCCCCGCCCCCTTGCAGTCACATGACCGGAGGTCCCGTGTCTGCTTGCTAAACTTCAGCATCCACAGGTCCTGTGCATCGGTACTTTCTGGCTGTACCTTATTTTAGCTGTGTGCTTAAGGTAATTGTTTTGTTGGAAGGTGAACCTTCGGCCAAGTCTGAGGTCCAGAGCACTCTGGAAGAGGTTTTGATCCAGGATATCTCTGTACTTGGCCGCATTCATGTTTCCTTCAATTGCAACCAGTTGTCCTGTCCCTGCAGCTGAAAAACACCCCCATAGCAAGATGCTGCTACCAGTATGTTTCACTGTTAGGATTGTATTGAGCAGGTGATGAGCAGTGTCTGGTTTTCTCCACACATACCGCTTAGAATTATCACCAAAAAGTTCTATCTCCATCTCTTCAGACCAGAGAATCTTGTTTCTCATAGTCTGGGAGTCCTTCATGTGTTTTTAAGCAAACTCTATGCAGGCTTTCATATGTGTGGCACCGAGGAGAGGCTTCCGTTGGGCCACTCTGCTGTAAAGGCCCGAATGGTGGAAGGCTGCAATGATACTTGACTTTGTGGAACTTTCTCCCATCTCCCTACTGCGTCTCTGGAGCTCAGCCGCAGTGATCTTGGGTTCTTTTTTACCTCTCTCACCAAGGCTCTTCTCCCACGATTGCTCAGTTTGTCTGCAAGGCCAGGTCTAGGAAGACTTCTGGTGGTCCCAAACTTTTTCCATTTAAGGATTATGGAGGCCACTGTGCTCTTAGGAACCTTGAGTACTGCAGAAATTATTTTGTAACCTTGGCCAGATCTGTGCCTTGCCACAATTCTGTCTCTGAGCTCCTTGGCCAGTTCCTTTGACCTCATGATTCTCATTTGGTCTGACATGCACTGTGAGCTGTGAGGTCTTATATAGACAGATGTGTCCCTTTACATATCAAGTCCTATCAGTTTAACTAAACATAGCTGGACTCCAATGAAGGAGTAGAACCATCTCAAGGAGGATTACAAGGAAATTGACAGCATGTGACTTAAATGAGTGTCTGCGCAAAGGATCTGAATACTTATGACCATTTGATATTTGTTTTTCTTTTTTAATAAATTTACAAGAAATTCCACATTTGTTTTTTTCATTCAAGATGGGGTGCAGAGTGTACGTTAATGAGAAATAAAATGAACTTTTTTGATTTTACCAAATGGCTGCAATGAAACAGAGTGAAAAATTTAAAGGGGTCTGAATACTTTCCGTAGTAATAATAATAATAATAATAATTTTTATTTATATAGCGCCAACATATTCCGCAGCACTTTACAATTAAGCGGGGACATACCCAATGTATATGATCATGCATGTATGGCTGTGGAGTCGAGAAGCCAAACCTCTGACTCCTCAATTTCCTTGACTCCTGATCCCACAGCACTGGTCACTACTGAGCATGTGCATAAAGTGCAGCACAGATTCATCTCACCTAAACGCCCAGATCATTAGATCAAGAACAGGACAGACATTTATAGGTCATTTCCCTGACTCCTGACCCCACAGCCCTGCCTCACTACTGAGCATGTACATAAAGTGCAGCACAGATTCATCTCACCTAAAAGCCCAGATCATTAGATCAGGAACAGAACAGACATTTATAGGACATTTCCCTGACTCCTGACCCCACAGCACTGCCTCACTACTGAGCATGTGCATAAAGTGCAGCACAGACTCATCTCACCTAAAAGCCCAGATCATTAGATCAGGAACAGGACAGACATTTATAGGACATTTCCCTGACTCCTGACTCCACAACCCTGCCTCACTACTGAGCCTGTACATAAAGTGCAGCACAGATTCATCTCACCTAAAAGCCCAGATCATTAGATCAGGAACAGGACAGACATTTATAGGACATTTCCCTGACTCCTGACCCCACAGCCCTGCCTCACTACTGTGCAGCACAGATTCATCTCACCTAAAAGCCCAGATCATTAGATCAGGAACAGGACAGACATTTATAGGACATTTCCCTGACTCCTGACCCCACAGCACTGCCTCACTACTGAGCATGTACATAAACTGCAGCACAGATTCATCTCACCTAAAAGCCAATATCCTTAGATCAGGAACAGGACAGGATAGGACATTTCACAACTTTCCCAAATTCTTGTGATAATATTTACAGCACATCCTGCATTGTACTTCTGCACCTAATTTATTATATATTTTAGGAGTTGGAGTCTGTCCATTTTAGACCAACTCCACCAAAATGAACACAGACTCTGACTCCACAACCTTGCATACATGTCTTTGAAATGTAGATCCATTGACACCTTTTTATATCTTCTATCTGTTGCTTCATTCCTGCCTAATTAGTATTTTCATTAATTTGCAAATGAGGCATTAGGGGCTCTGGTTGTGATAGATCACTTAAAACCTGGGGAGGCAGAGGTTCATTTTCTCCACCCACCGCCAATCTCTAGTTTGATTGATAGATGACTGTGTAATTCCTTGTGCTAGGCTACCGTTACACTACGCGACGCACCAGCGATCCCGACGATACGACCTGGTAAGGATCGCTGGTACGTCGCTAAATGGTCGCTAGTAAGCTGTCAAACAGACAGATCTACTCAACGACGCAGCAACGATCCGGCGACCCGTATAACGACCTCGACGGTCGTTGGGACCTTGTCACACAACAGCTATTCTGACGACTCCCGCCTGCGTTCTGAGTCACCAACGAGGTCGCTCGTCGGCGTCAAACACAAAAATGCATGCTGGTCAGCGGGACACCAGCGATCAAAAAATGGCCCAGGACATTCGAGCACGATCAGCGAGATTGCAGTGGGGGTCCAGTCGCCGCTATTTGTCACACGTAGCGAGATCGCTGGCGAGGTCTCTGTTGCGTCACAAAATCTGTGACGTTTCAGCAATCTCGCTAACGATCTCGCTATGTGAGACGGGGACTTTACGCAGAGAGGTATCAATCAAGCTAAACAGGCTGGGGGTGTACTGAGAAACAACCTGGAGAGGCAGTGACTGCTTAAGTGCTCTGCCACACACAAAGCACTTAACGTCTCATTTACATATGCGTACAAAGGCTAGTTACTTGGTGAATTTGGTATCAGATGGAAGATATAAAGGTGTCTATGGATTTACATTTCAAAGCTCTACATGTCTATGGCTTTGGTAGAGTGGTAAGGGGATTAATCTTAGACTATGTTCACATGTCCATTAATCATCCATTAGAATGGATTCGTCATCAATCCGTTGGCACAAAAATGTGTGTGGACATAATTTTTTTTTGTCTGTTTGAAAAAAAAACTGAGTTCCAATGGATCTGTTTTTTTAACTTTGAAATCTCGGAAAGCGGATCCGTTAATTAGCCATCTTTTGTTCTGCCATTTGAAACAGATCTATATTTTGCTTACTGGAGGTGGAAAAATCAATATTTAACATATACTAGTGGACATGTTAACGTTCAAGTAATCTATTTGAATCTGATCCAGTAAGCAAAACACGGATCTGTTTCAAATGGGAGAACAACAGATGGCTAACTAACGGATCCATTTTCCATGAACTTCAACGTTAAAATAAACGGATCCATAAAAAGTTTGTGTGTGCACATTTTTTTTTTGCCATACGGACTGCTGCTGGATATGTTCTAACTGATGACTACTGGACATGTGAACATAGCCGTATTGAAAGATTCCCTTTAAGTGAAAAACACCTTCTAACTGATGATTACTGGACATGTGAACATAGCCGCATTGAAAGATTCCCTTTAAGGGAAAAACACCTTTTATATGTTGGTGTGAACACGTGATAATGGCTGTACTGCTGTATAGACTAAATAGTGATGTCCAGGAGCCATCCTACTCACTTCTAATGAAAAGGAGGTAAGTCTCTAACCAGGATCAATTGTGCACCCCATGAACTCTAACAATAACGCAGTCAGCAACGTATGGTAAAAGTAAGACAACGTCCGTGGTAATGTAGACAGTGTAGCAGTGCTGTTTTCCTGAACACTATGTTCTCACATTGCTCAACTCAGGAAAGAGGGGTGATATACATACATCTGATTGGAACAGCTTTCCAGTTATCACACAGAGAGACCTGCAGCCAAGGAAAACCTCAATCAGTGTACACTGTTTTCCTGTGTTGAGAGGAGGTGCAGTGAGCAGTACAGTACATCATAGACAGCAGCCTGTGAGCTTCAGGCAGTAGACCATGCCATTGCCTTGTCTCTTTCCAACTTTGGAATAAAGGATGTCGTTAACACCCCTTTGGGCATGATTATACAGTAGGATCTGAGGCAGGCATAGTCTAGGACAGGGGTCCCCGACCTGTAGCTTGGGAGCCACACGTGGCTCGCAGTCCCATGAATTGTGGCTCACGACTGTTTGCCAGCTTGGTGTATTTGGTCCAGATCTAGCAAACATGTATGAAGAGCACATCACACAAAATGGTAAGTTTTGTGAGTAGCCCTGCACGGAAGAGCAGACCTGGATGCACATTTACTGGTCTTAGGGGTTTAGAGATGTTTTAGGTACGGTACACTGGAGGATGATACTACCTGTTAGAGGAGGTGCTCAAAGCTGGATGTGACGGTGTGTTGGGAGTCCTTGATGGGAGAATACTGAATGGGGTTATTGTGGGAACCCCTGGATCTCAGTGTACTGCTTTGGAGTGATTTCTGTGGAAAAGCTTTGGTTATCATTATACCTGTAATGGGGACTTTGGTTGACACTACTTTGAAGGGGGTGGGAGCTGGAGGTGGCTCGTGACCCTCTCTCAGTGCTGAATGTGGCTCACGACCCTCTCTCTAAGCTGAATGTAGGTCTCAAGGTCAGAAAGGTTGAGGACCACTGGTCTAGGAGAAGCAACTGCCGACCTATTTAATTTGCATATAACAAATGGTACGTAAAAGCTGTACTTTATAATATTGAAATATTTGTGTATGACATAAAAAACTGTTGGAATACAAGGATAAGCCAGTTTAACACTATACTGACTGTCAGCATGTCCATTCTTTGGGCGGTTTCCGTTTGACATCTGCTCGCTATTTAAAGTGTAAACTACAAAGAAAATCATAACAAAGACGCATTTGTAAAAACACAGACACCTTTTTCTTGAAGTTTCTTCACCTTAGAAAACTCAGCAGGTAGGCCATCTGCTAAAAAGCTTCTTTATGCGCATACTGTTACACATGTTGATGTTTCTGGGATTTTGCTTCAGGATAAGGGTACCGTTACACCTAGCGATGCACCAGCGATATGACGCGGTCAGGATCGCTGGTGCATCGCTAGGTGGTCGCTAGTGAGCTGCCACACAGGCAGATCTCACTAGCGATATCGCTGGGGTCGCTACTTACCTGTCAGATGCAGCGATCCTGCGTCCTCCCGCCCGGCTCCACGCGTCGCTCGTCGTCACAGCAGGAAGCGCCGCAGGAAGTGACCGACGAGAAATGATCTAGGACGTTCTCAGCGATAACCAGTAGGGGAGCTGGTCGGAGGTAAGTATCACATGCAGCGATATCGCTAGCAATATCGCTGCTACGTCACAAAATTGGTGACTTTACAGCGATATTGCTAGCGATATTGCAGTGTGTAACGGTGGCTTAAGTCTAGTACATCTGGATGTTCTCTACTCTTAATTGTGCCTTATTTTTGTCTCTAGCTGGCCCTCTGTGCATCCAACTTTACGTAGCAGAATAGGTGGTTTTATTCCTATTTGCCAAAACTACATTTCCCATGAAGCAATTCTTTCAATTCTGCCACCTATGTCCATTGACCTTCATTTAGTGCTATCTGAGGGTTGGCCATGCCTACAAGAAAGGGTTTCAGCTCAAGCAATTGCTCAATCATTAAATAGGTGCTCCACATTTGCCCCTTTTCCAGCACATCTCTTCAAGATGGAATCAGTTTTAGGGGTTCTGGCAGCAACAACCAATTTCCTCACTTTGCCAATCAGAGTTCCAGCATGTCCCTCTTGCAGACCATCTTTTATTGCCAGCTGTGCACAACTCCAAGCATGTGATGAATATGAGAACGCTTTGAAGCAGCTTCAACAGGATCATCTAATTGTAATGTGTCGTTTTGCTGTTTTTCTGTAGTTGTATCTGTTTGTTCCTCCGTTACAGTACTCTGGACTTCCATCTGAGGCATACTGAATCTGAAGTTTTCTTCTAGCTGCTGTTCACCTTCATTGTTCTCATTCATCAGTTTAATTGTACTTATTATGTCTGAAGAATTGTCAGTTACACTAGCGAGAACCTGTTCTTTTTTGAGTTTATAATCTTGCAGAACTTTTTCCACTAAGGCCTGGAGAAACTGGCTGCTGTGAAGAGCTTTAGTATCTTTTACTGCTAGCGTCTTGGTAACAACTTTCTTGTCACAAACAAATTGAACGTTGATGGCAAAATAGTCACTCTGTGACATGTCCAGGCATCCATTTTAAGAAATATAAATAGTCTCTTGAGAATAGAATCTTTTTAAGATCTTCCTTTTGGTTAAGTGCTTCTTCAATCACTAATTGCTTAATACTTTATCTTTCCTGAGAAACACCAAGTTTGTGCGCCATTTCTCCATTAAGAGCTGTAAATGCTGGTCAAGCAAATAATGATAATGGTACACCGTCTTTCACAACAAGCTCTGTGAGCTGTCTTATAAACATATCTGCTGTCATTGTTACAGTAAATGTCACTTACAAAATATCTTGTAACTGATGTTTGAGATGGTTTTTCCTCCTCTTCATGGCAGGAAGTGTTGGGCGTGGGTTTCTTGGTGTCGCCGTGATCTTTCTCAGTCACAGCTTTGAAAACTTCTGGGTGTAAGCGTTGTAAATGTCTTTTTAGATTGGAATCTCCTGTAGAAGCATTTTTATCACTGCCTGAGTATGCACTGATTTTGAGCTCACAGCACTTGTTTTCATATGTCATACACTGACACGCAAAATATTTTTTTTATCTTGAAATAATGTAAAATGCTCAAATACAGCTGACTTCATAGGAAGCTTCTTAGGCATTTTGTAGTCATAAAATTTGCTCTCAAAATAATTTTTGCCTACAAAAAATAAGGTATATTGTAGTTCCTGCAAGAATAGGCAATCGTATAATCTCGGATAGAAATAAAACAAACTTTGCATAAATCAATAGTACAGATGATGACCAATAAATAGTTTGTAATATATGTTATTAGCTTTACTGTGAACTTTCAATCTCAGGTGTTTTTCAGGGTACAGCTCAGTAAATGTTTCACATCTGGGAGGGGAGGAGGGAGGGAGCAATTTAGTGCTGAATCATACCATAGAAACAAACTGACCGTGGTATTAGAGCTAATAACGTGAAGAGCATCAGATCAACTAACCTCTCCAAACATGAGCGCAGAGGAAAAGCAAACTAAAACATGAAACATACAGAGAAACCATGCACTGGACTATTGATGCATGCACAGTTTATTGAAAGTTTAGATATGCTTTAACCCTTTTCTGACATCAGACGTACTATTCCGCCCATGAGCCCTGGGCCAATTTGACCATGGACGGAATAGTACATCTCAGCAATCGGCCACGCACAGGGGTGGTGTGTGGCCGGGTGTCAGCTGATTCTCACAGCTGACACCCGGCACTAAGTGCCAGGAGCAGTCAGAGACCGCACCTGACACTTTAACCCTCGGAATACTGCGATTGAGCACGAATGCAGCATTCCGGGAGCAGGCAGAGGGCTGACAGCCCCTCTGCCTTTGGATCGGAGACCCTCACGGCGTGAAGCAGGGTCCCGGTCGCTGCCATGGTAACCCGATGTCGTCATGACGACATCCGGGTTACCAGAGCTAAGAAACTTCCTGGTGATGCGCAGTGCATGATAAGGAAGTCTGTGTCAGTGCGCTAAGTGCAGCGCTGACAGCTTCTATAGTATGCAGATGCTTCTTTATCTGCAGAAACGATAAGCCCGCAAAAAATGATTGTCCCATAGTGGGACAAAGTGTAAAAGTTAGAATAAAGTAAAAAAAAAATTTTTTCAATAATTGTAAAAATAATAAAAAAATCAATATTTATTCAATCTCTAAATAACTATTTGAATGAAAAAAATCTAAACAATAAAAGTACACATATTTAGTATCTCTGCGTCCATAACGACCCGACCTATAAAACTGTCCCACTAGTCGTCATCTTTAGTGAACACCATAAAAAGGGGAAAAAAAACCAATGCTTTATCATCATAACGCCAAACAAAAAGTGGAATAACACGAGATCAAAAAGACTGATATAAATAAATATGGTGCCGCTGAAAATGTCATCTTGTCCCGCAAAAAAACGAGCCCCCAATACAGCTCCATCACCGGAAAAATAAAAAAGTTATAGTTCTCAGAATAAAGCAATGCAAAAATTAAAAAAATCGGAATAAAAAGCGATCAAAAAAGTTCATGTGCCCGAAAATGGTACCAATAAAAACGCCAACTCGTCCCGTGAAAATAAGACCTCACATGACTCTGTAGGCCAAACTATGGAAAAATTACAGCTCTCAAAACATGGTGATGCAAAAACTATTTTTTGCAATAAAAAGCGTCTTTTAGTGTGTGACAGCAGCCAAACAGAAAAACCCGCTATAACGCCTCTTTCACACGTCCTGATATTTCCGGTACCAGAGATGTCAGTGTCCGTGTGTGTAAAACTTGCGGCACATGCGTGTGCCGCATCAGTATCACAAGGACGGGTGCCAGGGAAGAAGCGTTACAGAAAGCGCTGTTCCCTGGTGCCGGGTGGTGAATACTGCTCTCATCATTCTCTCCTGCTCTGCTGGCAATCTGCCCAAGCAGGGGAGAATGATGAGAGCCGTGTTCAGCACCCGGCGGCAGGGAACAGCGGTTACAGTAGCACTTCTTTCCCGGCACCGATGCATGCCACATGGATGACATGCATGTTTGTTATGCCTATACACATGTGCTGTGGCCTATATGATAGAAAATACCCAAAAGTGACACCATTCTAAAAATTGCACCCCTGAAGGTGCTGAAAATCACATTGAAGAAGTTTATTAACCCTTCAGGTGCTTCACAGGAATTTTTGGAATGTTTAAAAAAAATGAACATTAACTTTTTTTCACAAAAAATTTACTTCAGATCCAATTTTTTTTTATTTTATTAATGGTAACAGGAGAAATTGGACCCCAAAAGTTGTGCAATTTCTCCTGAGTACTCTGATACCCCATGTATGCAGGTAAACCACTGTTTTGGCGCATGGCAGAGCTTGGAAGGGAAGGAGCGCCGTTTGACTTTTCAATGCAAAATTGGCTGAAATTGAGATCGGACGTCATGTCGCGATTGGAGAGCCCCCGATGTGCCTAAACAGTGGAAACCCCCCACAAGTGACACCATTTTGGAAACTAAATCCCCCCCAATGAACTTATCTAGATGTGTGGTGAGCACTTTGAACCCCCAAGTGCTTCACTGAAGTTTATAACATAGAGCCGTAAAAGTAAAAAAATCATATTTTTTCCACAAAAATGATCTTTTCACCCCCCCCCCCCCCGATTCTTTATTTTCCCAACTGTAAGAGAAGAAATTGGACCCCAAGAGTTATTGTGCAATTTGTCCTGAGTACGCTGATACCCCATATTTGGGGGTAAACCACTGTTTGGGCACATGGCAGAACTCAGAAGGGAAGTAGTGCCAGATTTTACTGTTATGGTTTACAGGTGCCATGACCCACTGGGAGAGCCCAAGAGGTGCAAAAACAGCAGAACACCCCCCATAAGTGACCCTATTTTATGAAATACACCTCTTAATGAATTCATCTAGAGGTGCAGTGACCATATTGACACCATGGGTGTGTCACAATATTTTATACCATTGGGCAGCCATGCGGAGAGACTCAGGAGGAAAGGAGCGCTATTTGCCTATTCATGTGAATGGGTCTGTGCACATGTCAGTGTGTTTCCACGGACCATGTGTCCGTGGGCAAAACACGCTGACATGTCCGTTTTTTAATGTCCGCACGGGCCACAAAACATCCAGCACACGTGCATACGCATAACACACATGTATGTCATCCATGTGGCACGCATCGGCGCCGGGGAAGAAGTATTACAGTAAGTTCTGCTCCCCGGCGCCGGGTGCTGAACACGGTCCGCATCATTCTCCCCTGCTTGTGAAGATCGCGGCAGAGCAGGGGAGAATGATGAGAGGCCGTGTTCAGTACCGGTGGGAACAGCACTTACTGTAACTTTTCTTCCCTGGCGCCCATCCTTGTGGTACTAATGCAGCAAATGCATGCCACACGTGGGCCGCCAGTATTATACACATTAGGCCGGCTTCACTCAATTGTGTTTCAGCACTCTGACCGCTAATACTAAGTGTGTGAACTTGGTCTTAGTCTGCAGTCATGCACTGTAGCAGAAAAGCACAGAAGCCCAGTGTGGGGTTATTTTTGTAGTTAACTGATCCCCTGTATAATAACTTGCAGGGAAACATCTGCCTCATCTGCAAGACTGTGCAATGTGTTGTAATGTCCTCATGGCTTGACAGGTGAAGTAGCTGTCTGCCTGGAGAATTGACCACCTCTTTACGGGTGTAGACGATCCAGCCCGGAATCTCCAACTCCCTATCTATACTGGTAAGCGCTGCTCTAAATTACTTTTTACATGTTATGACTTACTACTGTCGACACTGAACTGAACTGCGTCCGTCTTGTTCATAACACAGGAGTTTAGGTTGTTGTTTGGTACTGGTGGTCTTTTGTTTCTGTTCTTGTGCACCTTACTATTACCCGTTTGCATTTTGTAGTACTTATATTACTAAGGCCTCTTTCACACTTCAGTTTTTTACAATCAGTCACAATCCGCCAGGTTTTGAAAAAAACGGATCCTCAATTTTCTTTTGAGGATCCGTTTTTTTCCCCATTGACTTCCATTAATGGCGGATTGTGACGGATTGCCGTCCGTTGCATCCGTTCTTTTTGAGGATCCGCCAAAAGTTGCTGTCCGTCACCATCCTCAAAGATTTCAAAACGGAGCTTGTAACGTTTTTTTCTCTGGCGGATCCTCCAGACACTCATTTAACCCGAAATTCTTTCTGGGTGCCGGACAACAAAAAAATTCTCTCTCTCTCTCTCTTTCTCTCTCTCTCTCTTTTTCTCTCTCTCTCGCTCTCTCTCTCTCTCGCTCTCTCTCTCTCTCTCTCTCTCTTTCTCTCTCTCTTTCTCTCTCTCTTTCTTCCCGGCCAGCGGTTCCTTTAAATTTCCTCATTTTCAGGATCCGTCTGAAAACGGATCCTGTGCCATCCGTTCACATCAGTTGAGAACGGATCCGCTTGTCTGACTTTTTGGCGGATTTGAACTGATACAAAAAACTGAAGTGTGAAAGAGGCCTAATATTTAATAAAACGATTAATTTTTTAAACATGAAACGCCTTCCTTCTCCTCATTCATTAGAATTAACCACTTGTGCAGGGGAGCAGTGAAAATACCACGGTGCCATAGAAGTTATGTGGTTTCTAGGCTACAGTGGCTGCTTCATGGAAATCCTGCTCAATAAAATATCCCTCTTACCTCAGTTGACTTCATTGTGGGTGTTTCCTGCCAGTCTCACCAAGTAATGCAATATATAGAATGTGAATGGTGACCATTATATAATCAATATGAATATAGAGAAATGGTTCAGCAGACCTCATTAATAAATGTGAAGTATCAAACAGGGAAACATTACTTCTCCCTTTGCTTAGGCGTGTAGGCAGGGGTGTACACACATAGTCACCATTTTTTATGCAGAACACTCGCCATCTTCTGACATATTTGTGAGAACTGTGAAGCATAAACAATAAGCAGGGCATGAGCACTGTGCATGAAATTCTGGGAAAGGGTCCAGCTTTTGAGACCGGCAGCAGCTCAGGTGATCAGATGGTCACAGAAATGCTGCACTCTTCAGCAACAATTTTTTTTAATCCCTGAATTTGATTTGTTTGCATGGCTTTATGCTTACCATTTCCTTCAGTTCCATATACACAATTACAATACAATTTCTATAATAATCCTTTAGTTATAAAGAGTTCTTATTTAATACCAGTGGTTCATGACATCTACCATTTGCTTACATCAAAAATACTTTGTCAAAGTCATTCAGATTTTTTTAAACTCCTGACACATCATATTAAACTCTGGGGTGGAGTGGGGGGTGTCTGAAAATAATATACATTTATAATTATGGACGGATGATAAACTTTTCT
This sequence comes from Dendrobates tinctorius, assembly GCF_039654945.1. NCBI lineage: Eukaryota > Metazoa > Chordata > Amphibia > Anura > Dendrobatidae > Dendrobates > Dendrobates tinctorius. The sequence continues at coordinate 984,373 of NW_027362040.1, read as the reverse complement.
ATAACTACTGGCTAATTCCATGCCAAAATGTTGAGGCAATGTTGCATCTCAAACTATGTCCCATTGTGGATAAAGCTGTACCACTTTCCCAGTAAGCCACACCAATGTGTCAAGAAGGCATATGGGACCGCTTTCTGGCACAAACTATGCCAAAATTCGGGCATTAACCTCTTAACGACCAGGGGTATTTTTGGTTTTGCATTTTCACTTTTCCCTCCCCTTCCTTCCAGAGCCATAACTTTTTTATTTTTCCGTCTGTATGGCCATGTGAGGGCTTATTTTTTGCGGGACAAGTTGTACTTTTAAGTGACACCATTGGTTTTAACATGTCGTGTACTCGAAAACGGGAACAAATTCCAAATGCGATGAAATTGCCAAAAAAAGTGCAATCCCACACTTGTCTTTTGCTTGGCTTTTTTGCTAGGTTCACTAGATGCTAAATCTGACCTGCCATTATGATTCTCCAGGTCATTACGAGTTCATAGACACCAAACATGTCTATGTCCTCTTTTATCTAAGTGGTAAAAAAAAATTCCAAAGTTTGCAAAAAAAAAAAAAAAAAAATTTGCGCAATTTTCCGAGACCCGTAGCGTCTCCATTTTTCATGATCTGGGGTTGGGTGAGGGCTTATTTTTTCCGTGCCGGGCTGACGTTTTTAATGATACCACTTTTGTGCAGATATGTTCTTTTGATTGCCCGTTATTTCATTTTAATGCAATGTCTTGGCGACCAAAAAAACATAATTCTGGCGTTTTGAATTTTTTTTCTCGCTACACCGTTTAGTGATCGGGTTAATGCTTTTTTTTATTGATCGGGCGATTCTGAACGCGGCGATACCTAATATGTGTATGTGGGATTTTTTTTTTTACTGTTTTATTTTGATTGGGGCGAAAGGGGGGTGATTTGAACTTTTAGGATTTTTTATTTTTAAACTTTTTTTTTTTTTTTTTTTTTACTTTTGGCATGCTTCAATAGCCTCCAAAGAAGGCTAGAAGCATGCGCAACCCGATCGGCTCTGCTACATATGGGCGATGAGCAGATCGCCCATATGTAGCAGATTTACTGCTGTGCTTTCAGCGCCGACCACCGGGTGGCGCTGAAAGCCATATGCCTGGAACAACCAGGTTGTCAGATTGTCCAACCAGGTTGTCCAACCAGGTTGTCCAGGCAACATGACGCCGACCCCCGATCATGTGACGGGGGTCGGCGATAGCGTCATTTCCGGCCCGGCGGCCGGAAATGCTATTTAAATGCCCGCTGTCAGCTTTGACAGCGGGATTTAACTAGTTAATAGGGGTGGGCGGCGATTCCGCTCGCGCCTATTGCGGGCACATGTCAGCTGTTCATAACAGCTGACATGTCCCGGCTTTGATGCGGGTTCAGTACAGACCAAAAGTATGGACACATCTTCTCATTCAAAGAGTTTTCTTTATTTTCATGACTATGAAAATTGTAGATTCATTTTTAAACTATGAATTAACACATGTGGAATTATATAATTAACAAAAAAGTGTGAAACAACTGAAAATATGTCTTATATTCTAGGTTCTTCAAAGTAGCCACCTTTTGCTTTGATTACTGCTTTGCACACTCTTGGCATTCTCTTGATGAGCTTCAAGAGGTAGTCACCGGAAATGGTCTTCCAACAGTCTTGAAGGAGTTCCCAGAGATGCTTAGCACTTGTTGGCCCTTTTGCCTTCACTCTGCGGTCCAGCTCACCCCAAACCATCCCGATTGGGTTCAGGTCTGGTGACTGTAGAGGCCAGGTCATCTGGCGTAGCACCCCATCACTCTCTTCCTTTGTCAAATAGCCCTTACACAGCCTGGAGGTGTGTTTGGGGTTATTGTCCTGTTGAAAAATAAATGATGGTCCAAATAAACGCAGACCGGATGGAATAGCATGCCGCTGCAAGATCCTGTGGTAGCCATGCTGGTTCAGTATGCCTTCAATTTTGATTAAATCCCCAACAGTGTCACCAGCAAAGCACCCCCACACCATCACACCTCCTCCTCCATGCTTCACGGTGGGAACCAGGCATGTAGAGTCCATCCGTTCACCTTATCTGCGTCGCACAAAGACACGGTCATTGGAACCAAAGATCTCAAATTTGGACTCATCACACCAAAGCACAGATTTCCACTGGTCTAATGTCCATTCCTTGTGGTCTTTAGCCCAAGCAAGTCTCTTCTGCTTGTTGCCTGTCCTTAGCAGTGGTTTCCTAGCAGCTATTTTACCATGAAGGCCTGCTGCACAAAGTCTCCTCTTAACAGTTGTTGTAGAGATGTGTCTGCTGCTAGAACTCTGTGTGACATTGACCTGGTTTCTATTCTGAGCTGCTGTTAACCTGCGATTTCTGAGGCTGGTGACTCAGATGAACTTATCCTCTGCAGCAGAGGTGACTCTTGGTCTTCCTTTTCAGGGGCGGTCCTCATGTGAGCCAGTTTCTTTGTAGCGCTTGATGGTTTTTGCCACTGCACTTGGGGACACTTTCAAAGTTTTCCCAATTTTTTGGACTGACTGACCTTCATTTCTTAAAGTAATGATGGCCACTCGTTTTTCTTTACTCAGCTGCTTTTTTCTTGCCATAATACAAATTCTATTCAGTAGGACTATCACCTGTGTATCCACCAGACTTCTGCACAACACAACTGATGGACCCAACCCCATTTATAAGGCAAGAAATCCCACTTGTTAAACCTGACAGGGTACACCTGTGAAGTAAAAACCATTTCCGGTGACTACCTCTTGAAGATCATCAAGAAAATACCAAGAGTGTGCAAAGCAGTAATCAAAGCAAAAGGTGGCTACTTTAAAGAACCTAGAATATAAGACATACAGTATTTTCAGTTGTTTCACACTTTTTTGTTAACTATATAATTCCACATGTGGTAATTCATAGTTTTGATGCCTTCAAAGTGAATCTACAATTTTCATAGTTCATAGTCATGAAAATAAAAAAAACTCTTTGAATGAGATGGTGTGTCCAAACTTTTCGTCTGTACTGTGTGTGTGTATATATATGTATATATGTGTGTGTGTGTGTGTGTGTATATATATATATATATATATATATATATATATATTACACACACACTATATTCATATTCAATATAGCCATTTTATAAATATTATAAATTTTATAAATATGCCCCGTTTCGCACATATCACCTATAAAGAAAGTAATCGTTTTATTAAATATGAGTAATATAAGTACTACAAAATGCAAACGGGTAATAGTAAGGTGCACAAGAACAGAAACAAAGGACCACCAGTACCAACCAACAACCTAAACTCCTGTGTTATGAACAAGACGGACGCAGTTCAGTTCAGTATCGACAATAGTAAGTCATAACATGTAAAAAGTTATTTAGAGCAGCACTTACCAGTATAGATAGGGAGTTGGAGATTCCGGGCTGGATCGTCTACACCCGTAAAGAGGTGGTCAATTCTCCAGGCAGACAGCCACTTCACCTGTCAAGCCATGAGGACATTACAACACATTGCACAGTCTTGCAGATGAGGCCGATGTTTCCCTGCAAATTATTATACAGGGGATCAGTTAACTACAAAAATAACCCCACACTGGGCTTCTGTGCTTTTCTGCTACAGTGCATGACTGCAGCCTAAGACCATGTTCACACACTTAACATTAGCCGTCAGAGTGCTGAAACACAATTGAGTGAAGCCGGCCTAAATGATTTCTACTTCACCCTGTTTTTATTACTCTGAGGCTATGTGCACACGTGCGGAATTGCCGCGGAAATTTCCGTGACAATCCCTCAACTTCCTGCTGCAGGAAATCCGCATGCGGAATTCCCGCGAAAAACTAGCGTTTTACAAGCATAATTAGCTTGCAGAATGCTAGCGTTTTCCAAGCGATCTGTAGCATCGCTTGGAAAACTGACAGGTTGGTCACACTTGTCAAACATAGTGTTTGACAAGTGTAAGCAACTTTTTACTATTGAGACTGCCTATGCAGCATCATTAGTAAAAAGATATAATGTTAAAAATTTTAAAAAAATCGTGATATTCTCACTTTCTGGTGTCCCCCCGCAGCCTTCCCGATCCTCGCGATGCTCCTGGAAAGTCCCGTTCCCAGTGATTCCTTGCGACAATGACCCCAGATGACGTAGCATCACGCGAGACCGCTACGTCATCACAGGTCATTGCCGCAAGGCATCACTGGGAACTGGAGTTGTCGGGAGCATCGCTGAGGCCTGGGAACGCTGCGGGTGCTGCCGGAAGGTGAGAATATCACGATTTTTTATTTTAATTTTTTTAACAGGGATATGGTACCCAGGACCTGGAGGACAGTCTCCTCTCCTCCAGACCCTGGGTACCATCCGCACATTTTCCGCTTACTTTGCGCATGGTGGGCATAGCCACATGCGGAAAGTAAGCAGAACAATGCATTCCTATGTGTGCGGAATCGCTGCGATTCCGCAAAAAGAATGATCATGCTGTGTATTTTTCCGCGATTCCACTGCGGAAAAATACACAGCATTAGCAGCGAAAAAACGCAGCTAAATAGGCTAAAAATCCGCAACGTGTGCACATAGCCTTAGATTATGCTCCCACATATTTAGCATATTGAAACGTAATTACAACATAACAACTGGTGAAAATAGAAGGCTGATCTTATGCAGCATGTTCTTTATTCTCAATCTTTTGTCTAATGCTGACAAATATCTGCAGATCATTTTATTTGTGTGTGAATGGTATTTGCAAAAAACCCATTTATACATGCATGTGATGCAGATTGGGATACAAATCAATAAAAAGGGGGCATTCTGCTAGATATAGTAAAGCGATAATAGAGAATGGATCTCTCACATATTAAAAGAGGGGGTCACTGGATGTAATGGATGAAGTCTGTGTTTACCAGCACACATTTTTCCTTGGGTAATTTCTCAGCTGGGGAGAATGCAGACAGTAATTTTAAGTTTATAGATAAGTCAAAAACATTAAAAGTTTAATTCTCACTAAAAACTATTTTTTTTTCTAAACCTGCCAAAGCCTTCCCGCTGCTGCCTGCACCTTACGAATCATTTGTTTTACTTCTCTGCTTTCTTCCCAAGTACAAGTAAGTACTTTTTCCCTACACCCTGACAGAACCATTTGGAGAGAGTGTCCACCCCCAGGAACAGGAAACCTACAGAATAAAAAGGCGGGACCTCTCCAAACACCTCAATGTGGCTTCCACATCCTGTGGGAGGAGACCTGCAGCCCTGCAGGGTGAAGTTGGAAGATACCTGGAGAAATTTCTTCAGGAGTTGCAGGAGGCGTCCCCAGAATATTCAATTGTCTGTCCCCTGAGCCTTTGATGTCCAGAAGATCAACTTTTTGGAAGCCCTGCCTACAATTCAGAAAGCGGCGAATTTCCTGGCAAACGTATCTGTGGATAACATGGGGTTGACAGCCCACTCCTGTACCCTTTCTAACACCGCCAGTAGAGCTCTTTGGTTTAAAAACTGGTCTGTGGATTTTCAATACAAAATGGAACTTTGTGCTATGCCCTGTCAGAGGGGCTATCTGTTTAGCTCTGTGCTAGATAAAATTTAAAAAAAATCAGCAGATAGAAAAAAGGATTTAACTACCTTTTTTCCTAGATCCAAAAAATCCTTTCTGGTCTCCAAAAGAAAACAGAAATGAGAGCGCAAGGGGCGGAGGCATCTGGAGAAAGAACAAAACCCAGAACGGTGGCTACTTTTTCAATAAACCTAACCCCAATAAAGGAAGACCTATGCAACCTTGATGCCAGGGTTCGTTTAGGGGGGAAGGCTAAAGTTCTTTTCAGATTATTGGGCCTCTTTGCCAGCTTCCCGATGGGTCGTGGTTACTATTTCCCAATGTCTGTCTAGTTTTTTCCTCCACCCTGCCAATAAGAATAGTCCATAATAACATGAGTAGCGACAAAGGATAAGAGGGCATTCAAGTTAAAAGATCAGAAGCTTTTAAAGAGACTGGTATTGGTCAAAATACTAGAATCAGAAATTAAAACTGGATTTTACAGCGATCTGTTCCTGGTTTAAAAAAAAACAAAAAAAAAAACAGCTGGCTCACAGAACTATCCTCAATCAAAAGGCTTTAAATTCCCATTTAAATAGTAAGACGGCTATACCTGTTTTGTTTCATGGCAGTGATAGACCTGAAGGATGCATATTGCCACATCCTGATACATCCAGACCAAATTACTCAGTGTAGTAGTGAACATTAGAGAGAATTAACTCCTTTTGCAATACCAATGCCTTCCCTTCAGAATTTTCATAGTACTCAGAGTTTTCACCAAGATTGTAGCAGAAATGTCTTTCTACATAAGGATAAAAGACATTTTATTAGTATGAAGAAAGGAATGTCCAACTCCACGATGTAGTGAATACATAAATCCTTTTATTCACTTGGTCACTTCAAAGGTGAGTTTAAAAGGCCAGCATAGAAAAACAAGGCTTGCGTTCACAACGCGTTTCTGGTGACTTAGCACCCTTACTAAGGTGTGTCAAAGTTGAGACCTCCACAGGTTCAGATTTTTCTAGGGATGTGACTCAACCCATCAACGGTGTTTTCTTCCACGGGAGAAGATTTTGAAAATCATCTGAAAGTTCAGGTGATTTGAGCAATTTTGGTAAGCTAATGGGGACATTATTCCCCTTATTAACAGCCACAATTCCAGCAGTACAGTGGGCCCAAATTCATATGAGACATCTTCAATGGGAGATACTTGGAGTGCAGGCACGGATGGCAGATCATCTAGACCAAAAAATCCAGTTACCTGCGCAGGTTTGAGACGCCCTTATCTGGTGGTTGGACAAAAGGAACCTCGAGAGGAGTTCTATAAACAGTTCAGGAACCAGTGGTAATTCCATGGACACAAGTCCAAAAGGGTGGGGTGCCCACCTAGATGGTCAAATTTTTCAGGGTCTATGGGGCATCACAAGGAAGAAAAAAATCATCAAACCTAAAGGCATTAGCAGTAAGGAAAGCATTACAGGTTTTACTTAAGTGGATTTCAGGTAGAAATGTGGTGGTCATTGTTCTGACAACAGAACAATGGTGGCCTACATAAATCATAAGGTGGGGGAACCAGATCAATTCAACTGATGGACAAAATATAGGAATAAATGTTAGCACAGCCAAACAGGGAGGTGAAGCACAGTAGGTTCCCAAACCTTATAACCAAGTATCAAATACCGGGCACACTCAAGGATTTTTGGTGCAAAAAAATCAGAATTTTAATACATACACTAGCCAATAGTTACAATTGTTTCGGTCATGATAGACCTTCATCAGTGTACTAGGGTTAATTACTAGATGCTAGTAATAGTAGCCACAAATAGTAGCCAAAGATCAAGTAAAGAGTGTAGCCCGGAACATAGGTGGTCAGTGACCTGCAGTCGTGTATGCCAAAATAGGTATATGCCGGGTATCCCATGTAAAGGTATCCACCGCAAGACAGGGAAAAAAAATTCCCTGAATCCTCTAGTAAGGTGGATGCTTTTCTGTAGCATTTGATCCCTTGCTGATTTTGTAGGTTTGCCCACTGACAGACATGAACAGTCTATTTTTTTTATCGTTTTGTAGCCCATTTCAGCTATGTGCAGGTCTATGAGCTTGTCCTTAACATCCTTATAAAGCTCTTTGGTCTCGCCCATGTTGGAGAAGTTGGACAGGAGTCTTTTATAAAGATGACTATGTAAGACAACTGTCTTTAATGCAGGTAACGAGTTGATTAGGAGCATTTAACTGGTATATAGGAGCCAGAACTCTTAATGGTTGTTAGGGGATCAAATTCTTATTTCTCACTGCAAAATGCAAATTCATATAATTTATATAATGTGATTTCTCCTTCGTCTCATTGGGGGACACAGGTACTGTGGGTGTATGCTACCGCCATCTGGAGGCTGACACTAGGCAACAACACAAGGTTAGCTCCTCCCCCGCCGTATACACCCTCGCCCTGATTGCGGGCGGAAGCCAGTTTTTTGCTTAGTGGCGGCACACGTCTGATCCTTTTTCTCCAGACTTTTTTGTCCATGAAAATTAGACAGGGCAACGGATCCTATTGAAAGGGTCCGATTTCCCCAAACAAGCAACGGGCGAGCACGTGCGAGTGTCCCTCCACGTACCCTTTCCAGTGACGTGGGACATGATGCCGGACCTAGAGAAACCATGGGCTATTCAGAGGCACAAGACGGTCCAAGCGTCCACCAACGCAAGACGAAGGTGCTGCAAGGAGGCAGACGGTCCCTCTCCTCGGCTGAAGCTGGACGGAGTTAGGGTGCCTGCACCGTCCAGGATCCTCACACCACCCCCCCGCTCCCTGGTTTGTTGTTGAGTGAAGTGGACAGCCGCATTTAAGGTACGGGTGTGCGGGGGGGCTCCTGGGCAGCAGCGGCAGGCAGCGGTGTGCGTCTCCCTAAGGCACTCCTCGTGTCCATTGTAGGAAGAGTAGCGCCATTTTTTTTGCCGTCATCACCGGCGTGGCACTGTGTCTGCCGCTGCGTTGCGGCGCCGCGGGCGGTGGAGAAATTTTGAGCCCTCGGTTTTTGGCCGGTGTTAGGCCGCGGCACGCCATCGCCGCCGCTGCATTGCGCGGCACCGCGGGCGGTGGACAAAAATTGAGCCCCCCCCGGCTTTTGGGCGATGTTAGGCCTCGGCGTGCCACTGTCGCCGCTGCGTCGGGCGGTGGAGAAAAATTTACCCCCGGCTTTTGGCCGGTGTTAGGCAGCGGCGGAAGTACCGCCCTCGGCGTGCGGCGTCACTTCCGGCGGCCAGGCTCCGGCTTCAGTGAGGGGTAGGCCGCAACCAGGAAAGAGGTCGGTTTGCCCCACGGAGGTGCAGGAGGTCGGGGATGCAGGTCGGGTAAATGCAGCTTCGCTGTGGAGGCTGCTAAAACAGCAAGGGGGCCTCCTCTCCCCCACCCCTCCCTGGCATTGAGGCAGAAGAAAAAAAAAATTTTTTTTTTTTGGATATATAAAACGCCTGGCAGGTACAATATGGCCGGGAAAGGGAAGACGCAAACTTTTCTCTACGCTGCATGCACTTCTTGTAAGGCCCCGTTTCCATGAGCGCAGAGCGCCAAAGTGTGCGAGGCCTGCGACTCCGAACGCGCCCAGTAGCCCCCCTTGGCGACTGAATCCAGAGAGCCGAATCCTCTGGAATGGGCGCTATCATTGTCCCAGTCTGTGGCCTCGCTTACAAAGGTGATCGAGTCCCTTCACGCCCCAAAGGGAGGCAAGGATAGTGGCTCGCTTATCTGGGAAGGGTCCTCCACCTCACAGGAACCTTTGGCCTGCAGGGGCCGTTCCCATGCCAGACAGAGGCGAAGGAAACAAACCCGTACAAGGTCTCCTGGCCTATCCGGTGCCTCGGCATCGGGGAGTTCAGCATCACGCTCCCCTTCACCAGCGAGCAGGAGCGGGCAGAGTTTAGATTGTGACTCAGACGAGACACTTGATCTAGATACCCCGGGATGCTGGGAGACAGTGGACAGCCTCATTGAAGCTGTCAATCAAACCCTGGGGATTGAAGATGATGCTACCTTGGCCGCGGGCCAAGCACCCGCATAGAGTATTTGGCACTCACCCAGAATTTGAGGATATAGTGCAGCGCCACAGAGAACTCCCAGAAAAGCGCTTCTCGGGCCAGAAGTCTATAGAGGCAAGATACCCATTTTCCCCGGAACTCTGTAAGAATTGGGTGGAATCCCCAGTGGTGGACCCACCAGTGTCGCGCCTGGCCTCGAAGTCCTTGTTGTCGGTGCCTAGCGGCTCGTCCATTAAGGACCCCACGGATCGGCTCATAGAGGGCTTGGCTCGATCAGTTTTTGAGGCATCAGGTTCGGCGCTCGCCCCTTCGTTCACGGCGACGTGGGTAGCCAAGGCCATGGTGTCATGGTCAGAGTCTTTGAATAATGCCTTGCAGGATAGAGGCCTACCTGCGGAGGTGTCTGAGATCGCAAGTCAGATTTCTATGGCTGGAGACTACTTAATGCTTCTTTGGATGCGGCTAATTGTGCGGCATTTGCAGCCGCTAACGCGGCAGCCATTAGGAGAGCACTCTGGTTGAGAACTTGGCGAGCCGATTCAATTTCCAAGTCGTCCTTGACTTCCTTGCCCTATCAGGGAGGCCGCCTGTTCGGGGAGAAGTTGGATTGGCTCATCTCCGATGCGACAGGAGGGAAAAGCAGCTTCCTCCCGCAGTAAAAGGCGAAACAGCCTTTTTGCCAGGTCCCGACACGTTTTCGAGCCTTCCGCAACACCAGATGGATGGCAGCAGCCAGTTCGGCCGGCCCACCTCGCTCCAACCAGGATAGGGAGCGACAGGTCTCATATAGACCCATTCCGGTAGGAAGGATGCGCGCTCGCCAGCCCAGGTCGAGAGGAGCCAGGGCCCAGAGACCCTCAGCCAAATGACTCGGAGCCCTTAGTAGGCGACAGCAGCAGGGTGGGCGGCCGCCTGCTCCTTTTTCGCCATATCTGGGCCGAGGTAGCACACGACTTATGGGTGGTAGAACTGGTGACTTCAGGGTACATAATAGAGTTCATCAGGTACCCTCCAACACGGTTTTTTCTCTCCCGACTTCCCAAGTTGGAGCCCCGGGCGAAAGCGCTGCTAGGAGCCATCAATTCACTCCAAAACAACGAAGTCATTGTTCCCATACCAGAGCACGAAAAAGCTCAGGGTTTTTATTCCAATCTGTTCGTGGTCCCCAAAAAGGACGGGACAGTCAGACTGGTTTTGGACCTGAAGCTCCTAAACAGGTTCATCAGAGTCAAGCATTTCGGGATAGAATCTCTCCGTTCTGTTATCAGCCATGGAGCAGGGAGAGTACTTAGCCTCGATCAACATCCAGGATGCCTACCTGCACGTTCTCATTTTTCCTCTGCATCAAAAGTTTCTTCGGTTCGCCATCAATGGTCGACACTTTCAATTCGAAGCACTCCCATTCAGGATAGCCACCGCACCCAGAGTGTTCACATAGGTAATGGCAGTCGTGATGGCCATCTTACACTCGCGGGGCATAGTCGTCTTGCCATACTTAGACGACCTCTTGGTGAAGGGTCCCTCATTTCGGGCGTGCAAGGAGAATGTCAGCATTACACTGGATACACTCTCCCGCTTAGGTTGGTTGGTCAACAGGAAGAAATCATCTCTGGTCCCAGCTCGGAGGATTTCTTTTCTAGGAATGGTCTTCGATACCTCCCAAGGGTTGGTAATTCTCCCTCAAAACAAAGCCCTAGCGCTCCGACAAGGAGTCCAGAAGCGCCAGCAGCCGGTCCCTCACACCATTCGGTTTGGGATGAGGATACTAGGGAAGATGGTGGCAGCAATGGAAGCAATTCCGTTTGATCAATTTCATCTTCGACCCCTACAGCACGCTGTCTTGTCAGCATGGGACAAGAACCCGTTCACTCTCGATCAGCGGTGCCGGCTATCCCCTCAGGTCAGGCAATCGCTAGAGTCGTGGACGACCAGATCCTCCCTTCTTCAGGGGTAACCTTTTCCCCCAGACCACTGGCTAGTTGTCACGACCGACGCCAGTCTCCTCGGCTGGGGAGCAGTTTTTCGCCACCAGACGGCCCAGGGCCGGTGGTCGCAACAGGAAGCTCATCTCCCGATCAACTTTTTGGAAATACGAGCGATCTGGCAGGCGCTGCAGCATTTCCAGCACCTCCTAGCAGGACGGCCCATTCGGATACAGTCAGACAACACCACGGTGGTGGCTTATGTAAATCATCAAGGGGGCAGGCGCAGCAGGGCAACTGTTGTGAGTTCATTCTCTGGTTCACCAGTTGTGAGTTCTCCTTCCAGACTCCCTCTGGTGGTAAAGAGGTAGAGAGGCTGATTTGATCGGTGGAGATCTGCCACCTGAGAATGAGGATGACGATTGGATCTCAGGAGTCTCAGATTGGATTTAAGACAGCCGACGCCCTATTCAGTTGCTGGTGATTCCTTCTGGCTTGTCAGCTCTTGGTTTTCAGCTCTGTTCCAGTCTTCTAAAGCTAAGTTTTTCTGCTAATGTTCACACTTGATTTTGTTGGTCTATTCAGTTTTTTGGTGTGGTCAGCCAGCCCCTGCTGGGGGCTGTGCTGAATTTCCACTCTTATTTATCAGTATTTTGCCAATTGGCTTTTTGTCCCTTACTAGTTCAGTCTCTTTTTGCTCTGTCTCAGAATATTTCAGAGTGCTGATATAGTGGGAGAAGTCTAGTGACTTCAGGGTTAATTTTGCTATCAGAAGTGTTGGACATGATTTTTGTAGGGTTTTTTGCAGGTTGCAGACAGTGTCTTTCCTTTCCTGTCTAGTTAGTTTGGGCCCCATCATTTGCTCAGCCTATTTTCCTGCCTGTGTTTGTGCCTTCATCTTGTTTCACCGTCAATACATGTGTGGGGGCTATCTATTCCTTCGGGGTCTGCTCTGGGGCAGTTAGTTTTCCCTTTTCTTGCTTTAGGCTTATTTAGTCCTCCGGCCGTGACGAGGCGTCTAGGAACATCGTAGGCACGCTCCACGGCTACTGCTAGTTGTGTGGTAAGATCAGGGATCTGCATAGTTACCAACCTCTCTGGTTTTCTGTGACTTAACTTGTTTTGCTTTTTTCTCCTTGGTGACCCACTCATAACAGGCAACCATGCGCGAGATAGCACATGTGCTTCATTTGGCTGAAAAGAACCAGTCAGTAATTTCGGCAGTCTACATCCCAGGCATAGAAAATTGGGCAGCGGACTTCCTCAGCCAACAAGAGGTCGTGGCTGGGGAATGGGCCCTGCACCCCGAGGTCTTCCAGCAAATTTTCCAATGGTCGGGAACACCGGATGTGGATCTGATGGCGTCCAGGATGAACGCCAAGGTGCCTGTGTTCATCGCTCGGTCACGAGACCCACGAGCGCTCTGGGTGGATGCGTTGGTCCTACCATGGAACCAGTTTCGCCTTCCATACCTGTTTCCCCCATTAACAGTGGTCCAGGGGTCGTCAGGAAGACCAAAGCAGAGGTGGTCCCAGCAATTCTGCTGGCACCAGACTGGCCCCGACGGGCGTGGTACACAGATCTTGTGCGGCTGCTCACCGAGGTCCCATGGCGACTGCCAGAGCGCCAAGATCTACTGCACCAGGGACCGATCTTCCACCCGAACTCAGGGGCCTGTGTTTGACGGCATGGCCATTGAATCTTGGGTTCTAACTCAAGCAGGTTTTGAGCGTAAGGTGGTCGCTACAATGGTTAGCGCCAGGAAACCGACCTCGGCGAGAATTTACCACCACACCTGGAAAGTTTTCTTCACTTGGTGTCGAGAGCGGGGTCGTTCGCCCCTTACATTCTCTATTCCCAACATCTTGGCCTTTCTTCAATCAGGCCTAGACTCTGGGCTGGCCCCGAGCTCCCTTAGGAGACAGATATCGGCGTTGTCCGTTCTTTTCCAGCGAAAGATTGCTACTAATATGCAGGTAAAGACTTTCATCCAGGGAGTCTCTCATCTAGTACCTCCCTATGAGGCGCCGATGGGCACCTGGGACCTTAACCTGGTCCTGAGTGTTCTGCAGGAAGAGCCTTTTGAGCCGCTACAGCATATTTCCTTATCGTTCTTCTCTTGGAAGGTGGTATTCTTGGTAGCCATTACCTCCGTTAGGCGAGTCTCGGAGTTGGCGGCTCTGTCTTGCCGAGCACCTTTTTTTTCGCTTTCCACAAGGATAAGGTGGTGCTTAGACCAGCTCCCCCCCTTCCTTCCGAAGGTGGTGTCCTCTTTTCACATCAATGAGGATATTGTCTTGTCTTCGTTCTGTCCGGCACCGGTGCATCGCGTGGAGAAAGCTCTTCACACCTTAGACCTGGTGAGGGCACTCAAGAGGTACGTGTCGCGGATGGCACCTTTTCGCCAGATGGATACGCTGTTCGTGCTCCCCGAGGGGCGCAGAAGGGGACTCGCGGCCTCAAAAGCGACCATAGCCAGATGGATCCGTTTAACTATTCAGGAAGCCTATCGCATCAGAGGTGCGCCAGTTCCATCAGGGATCAAAGTGCACAATACTCGGGCAATGGGCGCTTCGGCGTCAGGCCTCTGCGGAACAGGTATGCAAGGCAGCGACCTGGTCCAGCCTGCACACATTTACTAAACATTACAGTATCCATATTCAGGCTTCCGCGGATGCGAGCCTGGGTAGAAGGATTCTCCAAGCAGCAGTGGCACACCTTTGAACGAAGAGGTGCATGCAGCTTGGATCGGTGAGTCAATCTCCCACCCAGGGACTGCTTTAGGACGTCCCACAGTACCTGTGTCCCCCAATGAGACGAAGGAGAAACATGGATTTTTGTGAGTACTCACCGTAAAATTCTTTTCTCCGAGACTCTTATTGGGGGACACAACACCCACCCTATTAGCCAAGTTGGCTCTAGTTTATTTAATTAATGTGTATTTCTTTTGTGAATATCACGGTGGTTTTTTCTTTGCCAGACATATTGTTTTCGGCATTAAGGCTGATTGTTATTGTTCTCCTACTGCTTTTGCACTAAACTGGCTTCCACCCGCAATCAGGGTGAAGGTGTATACGGCGGGGGAGGAGCTAACCTTGTGGTGTTGCCTAGTGTCAGCCTCCAGATGGCGGTAGCATACACCCACAGTACCTGTGTCCCCCAATGAGCGTCTCGGAGAAAAGGATTTTACGGTGAGTACTCACAAAAATCCATGTTTTTTGGATTTTATGTTTGATATTTTGTCTGTCATTGTTAAAATTAACCTACCCTTAAAATTATAGACTGTTCATGTCTTTGTCGGTGGGCAAACTTACAAAATCAGCAAGGGATCAAATACTTATTTCCCCCACTGTATGTTTCCACCCTTTACTCTTAATTCCAGTGGTGTTGAGGGAGCCAAGGTCATACTGATCGCCTCCATCTTTCCCAGAAGCTGTTGGTTCACTTGCCTGAGAATTATGTCTGCCTCGGACCCCTGGATATTGCCCAACTGTCCCAGAATTCTCCAGATGCAGTCTAGCAATACAACAGCGGCTTCCCCTTAGAAAAGTATTTGAATTACTTCAAAAGGGTTTAGAGTAGGGCCTGTCTACCAGTACATTAAAAGTTCATGTAGCTGCCTTAGGAGCTTTGTTTGATAAAAAAAAATAGCTGACCGCCTGTGGTTACGTAGATTTATCAAAGCTTCCTTTGCGTTCAGACCAGCGAGGGGCCCTAGAGTAGCTCCCTGGGACTTGAATCTAGTATTAAATGCCTTTATGCTGGATCCCTTTGAGACAATTTTATATGCCACTGTTGGGGTACTCACCCTGAAAACTGTTTTGGTGGCCCTAACTTCAGCTAGATGGGTGGCTGAGTCACAGACCACCTCAGTTAATGCACCCTTCACAACCTTCTTGGAAGACAGTGATCATAAAATCTGGTCCAGCTTTTCTCCAGAAAGTAGTTTCCAGTTTTCATAGATCCCAGGAAATAGCTCTGCCATCTTTCTGTGAGAATCCAAACTCTCATGGCGAGTTAGTCTTTCATTCTTTTGATGTCTAGAGGTACCTGCTTAAATACCTTGAAGTCACGAGCCCCTGGGGTAAGTCCTCGTCAATGTTTGTATTGTTTCAGGGTCCAAAAAAAGGTAACGGGGCTACCAAATCCACCATAGCTAAGTAGGTTAGAGTAGTCATAACCTTAGTTTACTCACCATCAGGTTAGAATCGTCCACTGGAGGTTAAGACTCATTCTACAAGTGACATGGCTACATCTTGTTGTATACACTAAAAGGTTGAGACAAGAGCGCAAATAGGGTCTTATCTGGGTAAATCGTATGAATTAAAAGGTATTTATACTCACCCTTTCCAAGAGAGAGTAAAGCATGTATAATCAGTATGTCAGCCTGCTGCACGTCCAACGGTCCACAGCGGTGACCGCAGCAAAGATTCTTGGGAGTAAATTCTTGGACTTTAGGTGCGCTGCCAGACAAATTCCATAGCCTCACAAGGTTAAAAAATTAACCATTTATTCCCTACGCGTTTCGAAGCATAACACTTCTTCAGGGGATGACATATGAATACAGAGAGCTGTTTCCACATTTATACATTCAAACTTGGCGCCATGAAGGACATGTGATGCGCCACAAAGGTCAAAGATCAGAACAGTTCAAGTGTCGTAGACGGGTCATAAAAAATATATATATATATGAATATATAGAAAATATATAAAAATATATAACATTTATATTATATTTTATTAACATTTTCCTATAGATATTCTTTGTATTTCGGTCTTTCTGGTGATTTTTTTGGAGGTTTATGTAGTCCAAGAATTTACTCCCAAGAATCATGGCTACATCTTGGGCAGAGAGTTCTAACACTTCCATTGATAAGATCTGCAGAGCTGCAGTCTGGTCCACTCACTCTACTATCTTTAAACGATACAGGTTAGAACTCTGATCTATCCTTTGGAAGAAGGGTTCTTTCTGCGGTGGTTCCTCCCTAGGGTTTTCTTCTATTTTAGTCTCTCCGTAAAGTGCTGTCAGGATGTAAGGAAAAGCTAATTACTTACCGATAATTGCATTTTCCCGAACCATGACAGCACCGTACTTATTCCGGCTCTTATTTTTTCTGGCGGTGGAAGGTCTTCCCCTTATTCACTTTGTGAAAGAAAGGGGTATTTGTGTGGCCCTTGTCTTAGTTCCATGTATGTTTTTTGGTGTCTCTAATGGTACGGTTACCTCTTCTGATCTGTAAACATACTGAGGCATATGGAGAGGCTCCTTCTATTTATTCTGTAGGTTTCCTTTTCTTGGGAGTCACATACTCTCTCCGTATGGTGGGGTCATGGTTCGGGAGGATCCAAGTACCAGTAAGTAATTATCATCTTTCCCACTCACTATATGCTGCCATTTTACATAAACGCTTCTGATTTGGGTGGGTGAAATTATATTGCTTATTTTCAGGTTAGTTCTTAAAAATAGCTGTATACTTGTATACCCTACAACTTGAAATTATGAAATGAAAGTAGATGGTAAGATATTCCCATGTCTACTTGAAAGTCAGGAAATCTACATGCATAATGAAAGTGATGGGGACGATTTACCCTGTTCATGCTGTCATGTTTGCTGCTGTATGTGTTTCTGCTTTTCTTTTTCATAGTATAATAATTAGAAGCAGTTGTTACATTGAATATCTTATCGCTCTGATGTGGCAAACCTTACAACTTGCTTCCAGCTGTATCTCCTCCTTGAGTCGTCCTTGGCCTCTAGGATACGCTGAGAATAAACATCTGGTCTTGCTGAAACTGCTTTGCTTGCACTTCTTTTCCTCCTCTGCACTTTACTAATGATGCTTAATGCCAGTATAAATATATATTACTCAAGGTTGTTATTTACATTTTCCTTATAAAATGTAAATAATTCTACCGTCATTTTTAGGGTATGTGCAGACGATCCGGAACTGTCAGCGCTTTGGAATGCAGCACATGTTCTCTGCATCCAAAGCGCTGCAGTCTATTGAACGCAGGTGAATCTTCATATAGTCCAGTCAAACTACGGTTTGACCCGGAACAAATTCCAAGAAAGCATTTTATGATTTTTTTTTTATTACTATTATATGTGGGGAACAACATATTAAAAGTTTTCCAAAAATTGATCACCACAAAGGTCCTAACTATGATGTCATAAAACGATGACAGCCATCGCACTAAAAATAACGAATATTTCCCTATTTCAAAGCTGTAGCTTTAGGTTACAGAAGAGTTTGCATTTTGTATACTATATATTTTCATATAACAATTTTTATACAAAGTTTTATACTAACTACATGGACAGGCGAGGTCATGACATCATGACATATATGTACATTTCTAGAAATTAATACACAGTGCATTTTAAGACCTACTTCATCACTGAATAAGCGTGTCAGGTCAATAGTCACTATTTTCATCATCAGACACTGCTTCCTCACTCATATTGTCACAATGCCCTTCTTGATATGGTCCGCATACCCGTGAACAGGTAAGTCCGTGTCTTTTGCAAGTGCACCGAAGTGTACTACAACCACGAGAACAATTGCAGTGAATTATTTTCAGAAGTGATTCTGGCGCGGGTGAAGTATCCATCATCACTGGAACTAGACTGTTGTTCTGCAATTCCCATCCCCATTCAGTAGTGTCCATGGCCTCACCATTGTCCATCCAAAGCATCACTTGGAGGTAACTCGAAGGGCATGATACTTCGTTGCAGAGGAGGTCGGTGGCAGTCGTTCAGGTGTAACAAAGATTTTGGCTGAACCAACTTTTTTGCAGAGAGTAGAATACCTCATTGCAGACAGATTGTCTCCAGGTTTGCCCCCGAACAATGCCTCCATCGCTTTACACCCAGCATATTCAATCTCAGCTCTGTTTGAAGGAACAGAAGACTGCTGCAGACATGGTTTCCCAGGAACTTCTTCATAACCTTAGGCTGGTTTCACATTTGCGTTTTTTAGCGCTGGAAAAAAACGCATATGTGCGCATGCGTTTTTTTCCCTATATTTAACATGGGTGCGCATACCTGCGCGCTTGTAAGCGCATGTATGCGATTTTCATGCGCTGCGTTTTTTTGGGGTGTGCGTTTATATTTTACAGACGCAGCATGTTGCATTTTTTGGCCCTGCAAAAACGCATGCGCACATATGCGCACGTTTTGCGCTAAAAATGGCCATTATAGCCTATGGATGCGCATATGTGCGCACTGGCATGCTCATGTATGCGTTTTTTTGCATATGCGTTTTTTTTTTTTAACCATGGAATTTAGGGGTTTGGGTTAGAGTTAGGGTTAGTTAAGGGGGTTTAGGGTTAGGGTCAGGGTCAGGGTTAGGGTTGGGGTTTGGGTCAGGGTTAGGGTTAAGTATGGTTTGGTTAAGGGTTAGGGTCAGGGTTAGGGTTATGGTCAGGGTTAGGGTCAGGGTTAGGGTTAAGTATGGTTTTGTTAAGGGTTAGGGTCAGGGTTAGGGTCAGGGTTAGGGTCAGGGTTAGGGTTAGTTAGGGTTTAGGGTTTGGGTTAGGGTTAAGTATGATTTGGTTAAGGGTTAGGGTCAGGGTTAGGGTCAGGGTTAGGGTTAGTAAAGTCATGGTTTGGGTTAGTGTGAGGGGCCACCTAATGTTGGAAAAAACGCAAACGCGGTAAAAACGCACTACAAACGCATAAAAACGCTGCGTTTTTTTCATGCATGCTCATAAAAATGCTTGAAAAAAACGCAGCAGTTGTATGCTTTTGTATGCGTTTTTTCAATGCGTTTTTTTGCGGGAAAAACGCGCTGCAAAAAAAAGCAAGTGTGAAACTAGCCTTAATGTCGTATAATGTTGCAGGACTCCTTTTATCCGAGTAGAAATAAAGCTGGTTGACGCGTGATGAAGTAACAACACCAAAAGATCTGTATCTTCGCCAATGAGACTAGTACTTTTGTTGGATGACATTGACACTGCTGCCTTAACAATCTCGACATCTGCATCCCCCTCTGATTGTATTACGTGGCAACCTCTGTCATTCATGCGCTGTGAAACGAGATTGATAAGAGACTGTTTGTTCTCCACATTCGAAAGGAAGTCCTCCTTTTTCCCGACAAATTTCGTTCCTTCAGCAATTTTCACTTTACTTGTTCGTTTTTTGTGCTGTCGCTGATGTGTAATGTCCTTTAGTGTTTGGTCCTCCAATGTAACCATCAAATACTATCGTAGCCTTACCATAGTGCTTTAGTGTGAAAGATGCATAGTCTGCAGCGATTGAACAATATGTCTTTCCTTCTGACCACTTCAGTCGATGGAGAAGAGAACCTCCGTCAAGAACATAATGTTCCACTTCTGGTACATCCTTGAGTACTGCGTCATCTGAACTCTGTTCTTTTATAGCAGTCATCAGTTGTGCTTTGTTTGGTTTGCGTAAGAGATGTTTTGCCTCAAAGAGGAATGGTGGGTATGATGAAAGTTCATAGGCCATCACCTCATCAAGGGAAAGATCAGCAGTTTGAGACACCACAAGAAACCTTTGGAACAAAAGAGCGGGGTCTATTGTTTTGTTCTTAGCAACGTCAATAGCCTCACTGGATGCCAGGGTCTTGGCTTTCATTGACCGCTTGTACTTAACTGAAAACAGTGATTGACCCTCCATTGTTGCCACTATTTCTCCGTCAATGGTGAACAGGTTATGGACATTCACATCCTTATTTGCATTGACACCGGTGATAATGTTGCTAAGAAACACTACATCAGAGAAAGGTGAAAAGGTCTCGAGTTTTTCTGCAATTTTCTCCAGGTCTTCACGATCTCTTCTCGTCCTTGACGTTCTTGCCTCCTTGTGTTGTTCACTGGTGACAGCTCTGGCAAGTGAAACCCTGCATTGCATCACTGCAGGAAGAGGACACTGGCACAGACAGGGTCCACAAGGCCCTCTGATGTTCGGACATTCCACTTCCTCTGGTGAGTCCTCCTGCAGTTTTTAAGGAGCTCATCAGAGCTTGCTCGATTACTAGGTCGCAACCCAGGCCTTCCCAGTACTGATCAGTCCGCCTTACAACATGTAAGCCATTCATAAATCTATGGAAGACTGATGGCATATCATCTTCCAGAGTGGTCATAGACTGGAGGTAAAGGTAGGTGGCCTTCACATAGTTCCTATGCCCAGCAGCTGCAAGAATGTGCAAATATTTGGCTACAGCATGAAGGTGCATCAGCCAGGATCCTGTACGATCGGCCTCGATAAGCTCCCTTGCAATTCCAACCATCTGTTGGTAATTCAGCCATAGTTTACTGGTGCGAGAGTGAGCGGATAATCCGTTTCTTTTGGTGGACAAGAGGTGGACAATTTCAATTTCACTAAGGCAGGTAGAAGTGATGACCGAAGTCACTCTCCCCTGTCAGTGTCCGAGCATACAACTGCTCAAGTTCTTGCAACAGGTCTGCAAAACCGGGATGGTCACAAAGTACTTTGTCTGCAACTTGCTGAGTAAGACACTGATCAAGGAGGAGATGGCCACGAACTGCACGCTGAACTGCCTTTCCAGTCATGATGTGTTGCATAGCATTGTCACCGTAAATTGTTCCCAAGATCTCTTTGATTCCACTCCCATCCATCAACGTTCCTTTGGCACCCATAGGATTCATCAATGTGTGGAAGCTCCCGAGCATCAAGATAACATCTCAAACCGGGCTGTCTTCAGGCACCTCGTGTTTGATTTCGGACGCTTTCCAGTAGAGTGGCTGATCGTATGTAACAACTGCAGCGGATCGGTGTTTATCAGCAAGTTTGCACAGATACTCAAGAGTAGAGAAGATGCATGACTTGTCTCCGGAATACATGTCAATGATGGGCAGGAAGATTACCGAAGACGACCCCGGATGATCACAGTCTTTATGTAGCATGTGCATCATTCCATTCCAGCTCGGTGCAGGCTGTTTGAAGCGTAAAGACATCTCCCACAATACATCAACACGATGGTCAATGGCGTCGAGAAATGGCAAGGGCTTGAATTTTATGTTTCAGCGAGTGTGTTTTGCGAAACGGTATTCCCTTACATCAACTCTGCTTTGTTCAACTATCTCCAAGTCCGCAGTCTTCTGTCTGAGAACAGTGCGACTGAACTTCCTTCCTGGAGTCACAGTAGCTACCATTTCAATTCCGTGGAAAGTCCCCTTCCCGTCTAACATGATGATATTATGATCGACGTTGTCCGCAGCGAACAGCAGTGCCGTATCCAGTCTGTCTATGGTACCATCGAGTACATCCTGGCCAACAGAAGCGGCAGCGTTTTCCTCGAATCACTGAACTTCTGAATATGATGAACAATATCCCATGGTTGAGAGACTGTCTACAAGAAATCGAGACCTGAAATGATGATGGAGCTGGACTGCTAACTCAAGCTGCAATAGAGCTACTACAGCCCTGGGACGTACAGCCTGAACAACTGATTGTCCAATGCTTGCGACCTTCCTGTGAATGTCCTTTCCAACGAAGAGGGTTTCAAGCAAGCAAAGCAAACTCAGGGGGAGATAATCTAAGGCAGACTGACATTCAAGCCAAGAAGTCTTCGGATATTCATTGGTTGAAGATGGGATCTTAGACTTGATATCGCTCTTGATTAGTTTGGCCGCAGTCTCTATGATGGCTCTCTTCTGGGCTTCTTCATCCGTTTCCTGACTACGGAAATAGTCCCTCAGGATTATTCTGGTCTTTTCACGGAACGTTACAATGTTAGGCAACCCTTCACACTCTGCTATGAATAGCGAATCGCCATACCTCTCCTCCAGCCTATACCTCAGCCATTTATTACTATAGGCAGCACTGTCTCCTTCTACAAGATACTCCGTCATTTTCTTTGCAAGATCTGTGACAGTCAGTTGCTCTTCATCGTTGTCCTCGAGAAATGCACACATTCTCAAGAACGCTTGATCTTGGTCTATGTTCATCGGCCTCCCTACCTTTCGCGGTTTCTTTGTAGTAGATCCACCACCATGACGTATAGGAATTCCGTAATTTGTCCGAAAGTTAATGTCACATGAACGATGATACAGACAGTCTGTAGCATGTAAGTCCTTCCCAAAGTACGCGATTCTCCCTTGAATGGTGATTGCCCAGTCATCATTACGCTGTTTGCAATGTGACAAGATGGACCTTACAAATCCATCCGTTTTAACAAAGCTATAGTCATCGAAATCACTACTAGATCTTGTCTTCACCACATCATGTCCACAGAACAAACACTGCATCGTGCTATCATAGGATCCAGTAGACACCCGTGTACTTCTCTTGGCTGGTGAACGATGAACGGAAGTAGCTTTCTTATGCAAGTCTATTTGCTTCTTGTTTATGTAGTTCATACGACATCTCTTGTGCACCACTGCTCCAGCAGCTACCACAGTGCTAACGCCCCTCTCAATACTGGCTTTATTGATCCCTTCAGCTCCTTTCGCACCAATCACCACTCTTTCTCCGTCATCTTCTACTTCATGGCTGCATAAGGGCAAGTTTCTTGACTTTCCATCATTCTCAGCTCTGTAAAAGAAGATAAATAAATTGTTAAATAATAAATATAATAATAGTAGTAATTGTAAAAGAAATATGATAGACACTGAAAGGCGAGTCGCATTTAACATTTTACAGCTTTGGCGGCCATACTCTTTGACGTCACATTTGGACCCTTTGTGGTAACCCTATCTTGATAAACTTTTAGTATGTTTTTCCCTACATGTAATACTACCAAAAAAAACAATAAAACGCTTTCTTGGAATTTGTTCAGGGTAAAGGATTTTTTTTCGTATTTTGACTGGACTTAATATGTTCACTGAACTATGCGGATTCACCGCATCCAATATATTGTACAGCGTCTCCACAAGAGAAATTGACATGCTGCGGTCTGGAAAGACGCGCTGCATGTCCGTTTACGCGGGTGATCCGCGGGCGTCTGTGGACATTTGATTTTTTAATAATCCCATCCACTATTCTGTAACGTCTGGAAGCTGCAGATTGGACGCTGCAGAAGTACCAAGCGTCCAACCCGCAGTGTTTACTGATCGGCTGCACATACTCTAATATGTAATATTACATTTTGTATTACACATCATATGATCACGTAAACTTTTTTTCATGAAGAAAAGCAAGATTACAATTTTTCCTCTTATCCTATATAGGTCCCATGTATTGTGCCACGTTATTAATATATCTCAGTGGTGGTCAATGATATATGACTTGAACTGTCTGGAATAAGCTGCTAGACTTCCTCTAATGACTGTTGGCAGCCAAGTAAAATAAAATTGAGGAGGGGGACTAAAGTGGGGAGATTAATAATTTATTAATAGACAAAAAAAAAGCCAAATTTATGACACTGACTAAGGGTAAATTTAAACTTTTATTTACGTTTACACCACCATTGGGTGGCTTACTTGTCAAATTATAAGCCCAAATTTTGTCACACAGGGTCACATCCCAAGCCATACCCTTCTTCTGTGTGAAGCTACCCCTATTTTCCACAGGGTCACATCTGCTTGTCATTCAAGGTGCACAAAAAGTGGTTAAAACACATAATATGGTGCAAGCTGCATTTTCCTTAGTAAATATCTCCCATACTAAGTGTTTTTCAGTATAAACATTGTTAATAACAGTCCAAAACTACTTCTCTATTAAGAACTCAAAAAAGGTTGACTAAATGGAACATGAGGATTGTATACCTCAAACTAATGGCATGCATGAACAGGCGCTTCCTTGCTGATTAAATCCACCTTGATTGCAGAAATCCATTTAGCAGTTTCTCCGAAATCCAGCATTCAGATTGTATGCAAATGAGCCACAAGTGCGGGATGGGACATTGCACTTGCTGCTCTCCTTCCCTGCCTTCCTATGTTCACCCCTTACTGCCTGCCTCCTGTGTCTGGCTGATAGGTCACTCTTGTTTCAGTGATCTACTTTCCCTACCAAGAGCTCTAACCAGCACTGTCAGTACATACACCACCCCAAACTTTGGCGGTGCTGGCAAAAGATCACATTGTTTTTGGAGGTGTACATCAGTTGTAAGATGTACCAAATTTATTAAGCGGTGTGTGCAATTTAGTGCATCTTGCACGGCCTTCATAAAGACTGGCATACAAAATGAAATTCTAATTGAACTGGGGCCTCCATTGTTCTTTTTATTATACATGCAGTTTAATGCTAATTTATAAAATTGTCATGTAATGTAAACCAAGTACTGCATGATGCAGCTCTAACCATCAGGATGTTTTAAGACTTCGCTTCATGCCAAAATGTCATCCATTTTGTTAGGAAGAAAAGGAAAAACGTCGCCTGGAGCTGTTAGAGAGAAAGAAGGAAAGCCATCGCTTGCTAGAGGAGGAGGATTCCAAGTTGAAGAGCAAACAAGCAAAACCTGTTCCCACAAAAGTGACACGAGCACAAATAGAAGAAACTCTGCAGAAGGAAGATGTTCAGAAAGGTAAGCACGACAGATCATGTGTACTACTTAATCATGCAACAAAATGCATTTAACTTTTGTATAAATATAATATTGTCTTCCTAGCTGCTGTTGAAAGCCCGAAGACACATCTAGAGCTGCCGCTGGAAGAAAACGTGAATCGTCGTGTGGTAGAGGAAGGAGAGATAGAAGCACGATCTGTAGAAGAAGCTATAGCTGCTCTCAGGTTGGTAGAAGAAATAATGCTCCTTTACAGTTTTAAAGCAGTGAGTTTCCATTTTCTTGTTGGAATATCTGCTTCAGAACCACAAATAAAAGTGCATCTCTGCTATAACATAAAATTACGATATAATAGCAAGCGGTTTAAATTCCACGCTGGCACGAATACCAATGGATATTCCAGAGAAATAATTAGTATCTAGGATAAAGGAATGTGTTTTATTGTCAATGTCAACGCGTTTCAAAGTATAACAGACTTTTTTCCTCAGACAAACCACAAGAGCCGGAATGAACCCATGTGTGGGTTTAAATGAATAGTACTTTCCCCACACATGGGTTTAGTCCTTTATTTGCGGTTTGTCCTGATCAGGGATAGGTGAACATGAACAGTAAAGTTCAGCATCCGTACCAAACACCTTCACCAGGAAGTCCATCTTACTGTTCGCCCCCTCCCCCAACATCAGGTGGGGGGCGGAAAAAAACGTCAGACAGGTGAGGGATATTGTTGTTTTTTATTTTTGTTTTATTACAGGAGACAAGGGATTCAATGGAATGGGCGTTGACGTAAGTATGGTTTAATTTAGAATCATTAAAGGAGTCTGTCATTCTTTCAATTAAAAACCTTTATTCTACCTGTGTATTTATTTACAATATCACTGTAGGATTAGTAATGGATAGGTGTCTTATAGATGCCTCTCCATTACTAATCCGTGGGCTTGATGTCACCTGACACTACAAAGGTGACATCAACCCCACAAATATGAGCCCTACTTGCCACCACTACAGTGCAAGTGGAAAGAGCAGGGCAAAGCGCAGAATTGGCGCATCTAATAGATGCGCCTTTTTTCTGGGTGGCTACGGACTGCTATTTTTATGCTGGGGGGGGCAATATCCATGGCCTTGTACCAGCCTGGGAATACCAGCCCCCAGCTGTCTGCTTTAGCAAGCTGGTTGTCAAAAATTGGGGGCACCCCACTCCGTTTTTTTTAACCCCTTTTCAACGTTAGGCGTAATAGTACGCTGACATCAGAATCGCTCCCTTTGATGTGGGCTCCAGCACTGAGCCCACATCTTTCCCTTCACGTCAGCTCTTTTGAACAGCTGACATGTGCCTCTAAAAGCCACGGGTGGAATCGCGATCCACCCGTGTCTGATATCATTTTAAATGCCTCTATCCATCTCTGACAGTGGTATTTAACTGGCACTTCCGGCACGCACTCCGGAACTCTCGCTCAACGGTGACCCTGTCACGTGATCGCAAGTCACTGATGGGTTGGCATTACAACAAGAGGTCTCCAGCAGACCTCTATGATTGTCAAAAGCCGGATTGCTATGAGACGGTGGCCGGCTCTGATCATCAATGAGACCACTGCAGCTTCTAGTCTCCTATGGAGACTATTGAAGCATGCAATAATTAAAAGAAAAGGTTTTAAAAATATTAAAAAATATGAAAGTTCAAATCACCTTCCTTTCGCCCTATTGAAAATAAAACAAAAAAAAAAAAATCAAACATACCCATATTTGGTATCGCTGCATTCAGAATCACCCAATCAATATAAAAAAAAATTGACTTGATCAAAAAATGGCGCACAGAGAAAAAAAATCAAGACGCCAGAATTACTTTTTTTTTGGTCACCGCTACATTGCAATAATGGGCGATCAAAAAATCGTAATTACACCAAAATGGTATCAATACAAATGTCAGCTTGGTGTGCAAAAAATAAGCACTCACCCATTCCCAAATCACGAAAAAATGGAGATGCTACGGGTTTTGACAAAGGCTGCCTTTTTTTTAACCAAAGTTTGGAAATTTTTTTTTTCACCAAGTAAATAAAAAATAACCTGTTTGGTGTCTATGTACTCGTAATGACTTGAAGAATCATAATGGCAGGTCACTTTTAGCATTTAGTGAACATGCACTTTTTTGCAATTTCACTGCACTCGTTTTCCAGTACACGATATGTTAAAACCAATTGTGTTGTTCAAAAGTACAACTTGTTCAGCAAAAAACAAGCCCTCACATTTTGACCTAAAAATGAAAAAGATACAGCTCTGGGAATAGAGATCAAATAAGGAAAACGCAAAAACGGATAATGGCCTGGAGGTTAAAGGGTTAATTATTGAAATAAATTAAAAAAATCGGAGTGGGGACCCCTCTATTCTTGATGACCAGCCTTGCTGAAGTTGACAGCTGAGGGTTGCAGCCCCCAGCTGGGAGTTTTGCCTGGCTGGTTATCAAAAATACAGGGGAATCCATGCATTTTTTATAATGATTTATTTACAGCGCAGGCGCCGGCTGATGAACACTCCAATCAGACGCTCCTGATCTCACTGTTATTAGCGGCAGCAGGCGTTGGCTGATGGAAACAGTAGGCCCCTCAGCTGACACCAGTGACCTGAGGTAAATTCCATGCTGCCTTTTGACAGAATGGGAATCACGTCTGTCTGACCTACGGTGATGATTTTACCGCCGATCAGATGCAGTGTTTGCTGCATTGTCGTTCACATGACAGCGTGGCAAACACTGGATGTTTGGGCGCCCCCCCCCCCCATTCAAGTGAATGAGGTCTGGGTACTGTTCTGGTACCTGAACCCAAACTTTTTGCAACTGTTTGGCCGAACCCATCGGCCCTATACATCCAGGTGGAATTCTCTAGTCCTAAGGTAGAAGTTTGTTATACTTTTAAACGCGTTGACAATAAACCACATTCCTTTATTCTAGATTATGATTCTGGCAGAGCAGAAATTAAATCCCTCTTCTTTTCCCCTTCTCCCATGACTGCACCACCTTAGAGAGGGGATTCGCCTATGAAGGACAGGAAACCTATCGAATAAAAGGGCAGTACCTCTCCTCCGCATCAGCGTTTGTTTTCTGTCCTTGAGGGAACCTGGATGAAGGATGGTATAGAACAATAGACTCACCCAGGTCCTGCTGGTGTCTGTCGTGGGACTTTCCAGTGGCCCTGGTAGGTCTGGAGGCGCCATTTCTGGTCCAAGTGATTGGTGGTGTGCAGGCGGAGACCTCTTAGGCAAATGTCTCCTACCGACACGCTGTCCAGGGCCTACGTATATAAGGGGTAAGCTGTTTTGGCGTGCCCGGTGTCAAGCGTGTCATAAAGTAGTTGCGGCTAGTAAAATTCCGAATCTACGCATGCACAAGGGTCTAATCAGGAAGTGCATAAAATATAGTTCCGGGGTGGGAGTCTGAACCGAAACGCTGAATGTGTAGTATGGCTGGTCCCTCATATACAACAGAGGTATGACCACTAGACAGCCAATTGCTTCAGCTTTCCTACCCTTGCTGAACATGGAAGTGCAGCAGCAGGAAGAGCTGCAGCAGCATCATCGTCAAGGAAGACGCAGCGGCAGTAACCATATGAGTGGCAGCAAGACCAACCAGAAGAAAAGGGCAGGTCTTGAGTCCACCACTTCCAGGGGAGAAAAATCGTGCGAGCTTATCCAGCCTCCGATTCCTGTACCCTAGACTTAATGGCAGAATGGTGAGTGATCTTTGTGAATGTTCACCATGTTAAATAAGTCACTTTTCCCAGTACCTGGATCCTCGGGATAATGGAGGCAGACTTGAGACTGAAATTCAGGACTGTTCTATTGCAGGCTTTGGCAGGGAACAGTTAGCCTTGGAGGCAGACGTTTTGACCCTAGTGAAGAAGCGGGTCTTGATGGGGGAAAAAAAGACTGCACCTTCAGGATCACATTGAATCTGAAAGGGTTAAAGTAGCCCACAAAATACTGTTCCCAGGGTGCTACATGAGTATGCTAGACTTGAAGGACACTTATTACCATGTTTCAATCCACGCGTAAGATCAGAAGTTTCTGAGGGTGGCCTTATCTGTAAACAAGGAAGTCAGGCTTTTCCAGTTTAGAGCCTTACCCTTTGGCCTGTCCATAGTCTAAGGCTATTTAAGAAAATCATCCTGGAAGTAACAGCACAATCCCATACTTGGATGATTTTCTACTGATCGGCACGTCAGTAGAACCACTGCAATTGTCAGCTGATAGAAGTCAAGACCATCCTGGACAGGCTGGGTTGGCTTCTAAACCTAAAGATAACCAGACGGGAACCACTGAGAGTTCAATATTTATTAGGGCTTATTTTCGACTCGATAAATCAAACCTGTCTACTACCAGAAGAGAAGAGGGTCAAGGCAATGACCTTAGGCTTGGTTACTACTGCTGATACTATCATGACTCTTAAGAAGGGCAATGTCACTACTACGGAGAAAGATCTCATGTATTCCAGTAGTCCAGCGGGCTGAAATACACTCCAGACAATTGCAACAAGATATTCTGATTGGCACAAAAGACTCAGAGGCGGTTTAGAGGGAAAGATAACTCTTTCTCCAGTGACTATCGATTCCCTGGCATGGTGGCTTTAAGTAGGGAATCTATCACTAGGGGTCCATTGGTTTATATCACATCGAGGATATAATATTGACTGACGCAAGCTCGGAACATAAAAAAGCTGCTGGCAGCAAAATAGGCAATAGCAAAGTTCTTTTCTTCCCTGCAAGTGCATCATCTACGATGATCCTAGACGCCTCGCACAGCCGGAAAGCTAACTAAGCCTAAAGCAAGAAAGGGGAAATCTAAACTGCAAAGGAATAGATTTCCCCCAAACATATATTGTCGGTGAGACAAGATGAAAACACAAATGCAGGCAGAAAAATAGACTGAGCAAATGATGGGGCCCACACTGACTAGACAGGACAGGAAAGGAAAGACACTGTCTGTAATCACGCAAAAAACCCTGCACAAAAAACACTGAAATCGCACGACTTCGCCCCCACTATATCAGCACACTGGTATATTCTGAAAGCAAAAAGAGACCAATATAACAGGGACAAAACAAACTGGCACAAGCAGTAACATATGGGTGGTGATTCAGCACAGCCCCTGCTGGAGCTGGCTGAACCGCACAAAGCTGAGATAGACAAAACCAGAACAAATGCAAACAGAATAGCAAATGAACCACTTAGCTGAACCATGCAGGGGAAGAGCAGGAGACATCAGACCTCAGAAGGAACATGAAGAAAGTCACCAGCAGGGATAGAGGGAGTCAGCTGTCTTAGATCCCAATCAGAAACCCCAGATCTCCAATAGTCTTCCTCATTATCAGGTGGCAAGCCTCTGTCAATCAGATCAGCTCCACTACCTCCAGTAACCACCATAGGGAGCCCAGAAAGAGAACTCACAACCCCTCTGTCAATCTAACCAGCTCCACTACTTTCAGTAAAGCCAGAGAGAGAATTCACAACAGTACCCCCCCTTGAGGAGGGGTCACCAAACCCATATCCACGCCACCAGGCCGGTCAGGATGGGCCCGGTGAAAAGCATGAACAAATCTTTCGGCATGAATGTCAGAAGCAGAGACCCAAGAATTATCCTCCTGGCCATAACCCCCTCCATTGGACCAAGTACTGGAGTCTCCGTCTAGCCAGACGAGAATCCAATATTTTCTCTACCTCATACTCCAAATTACCTTTAACCAATACAGGGTCAGGAGGCGCCACCATGGGAACTACTGGCTCTACAAACCTCTTCAACAAGGATTTATTGAACACGTTATGAATCTTAAACGTAACTGGAAGAGCCAAACGGAAAGAAACGGGATTAAGGATTTCCAAAATCTTATAAGGTCCAATGAATCTTGGCTTGAATTTTGGAGACGCTGAAGATTCCACCTGCTCTGAAGAAAATCGAGGATGAAACCCAAAGTTACAAAAAAAGGGCGACATCAAAGTGGCAGAACTAGCCCTATTGTTTAGCGCAAATTCGGCCAAGGGCAAAAATGAGGCCCAGTCATCCTGATCTGCAGATATGAAACATCTCAAATAGGATTCCAAAGTCTGGTTTGTTCCCTCAGTCTGCCCATTGGTCAGAGGATGAAATGCAGAGGAGAAAGATAACTGAATTCCCAGTTTGAAACAAAAAGCTCTCCAAAATCTGGAAACAAACTGGACTCCTCTGTCCGACACAATGTTCTCAGGAATCCCTTGCAACCGAACCACCTGTTGTAAAAACAAGGGCACCAACTCAGAAGAAGATGGCAACTTTGGGAGTGGTACAAGATGGATCATCTTAGAAAATCTATCACAGATCACCCAGATAAGTCATTCTCTGAGAGACAGGAAGATCAGAAATAAAATCCATTGAGATATGAGTCCACGGCCTCCTGGGCACCGGGAGGGGCATCAACATCCCACTAGAACGAGAACAGGGCTTGGACCGAGAACAAGTCCCACAGGACTGTACAAAATTCCTGACATCACTGGGGGGCGTGGCTATGTAGCTGGAGAGAGGCGCTTGTCGAGAGAGCTCCTCAGAATCCTGCCTTATCCTCGACTCTGGACCCTCTTACCGTGGTATATTTGGAGTTGCCTGGACCCCCCTGGACTCCCACAGGAGGACGTGGAGCGGCTTTGGTGAGCGGGTGATCGATCCTGCACGAGGCGGTGGCCATCTTGGAGGCGCGCTCTGTCAGTGAGAGCTGCGACGTCGGTCCATACCGCTGCAACGCTACCCGGGCAGTGAAGATATATGCTGGCAGACTAGAGGGGACACGCGGTGAGTGTCCTGGAAGATTGGGCCCTGCGTGCTCTCTCCCCTCCGTTGATTAATCACTACACCGGCTGGCGCCATCACTGTGGGAGGCTCTGAATACCCCCCCCCCTACTGCTGCTGTCTCTGTGGGGCCCCCTCTCCTTCTCTCTCTCCCCTCGCTGCAAGGATCTCTATTGGCATAATACCGGTCACCGTCCTCACAACTTCACGTGGCCTCCTTTCTGTGTCCTCAGCTACAATCATCTATTAATAGCCCTGCTGTGTTCACTATCTGTGATGGGAAATATCCGAGCGTATACCTCTAGCTGTCTTACTGGATCACACTGCAGTTAACCATGAGTCGATTTAAGGGTTCAGGAGTAGCAGAAAAACTAAAAGAGTTTGCCAGACCCGATCCCTCTGAAAGTGCACGGCCTCTTAGAAATACTTCCTCTCAAGTTCAGCATAAAAATCGTCATTCTGGGGGTGAGGAGGATACTGAGCAGGAAGAATTGACCCTTTAAACAGGCATCTGAGCAATTGATGCAGGCTATCTCCCTAACTAGGACATCCTTGACTGAGAAAATAGAGGATGTTTACACGGAGGTGGGGAGACTTCGTCAAGATATGCAGGCCATGAAGGGACGCATTACAGAGGTGGAGACGAGGGTGTCCCAGGTAGAGGATACCATTACACCTATGGAGGCCAAATTAACGAAAGTGGCGGGCTCTATGAATGCTTGGAGGCAGAAGGCGGACGACTTGGAGAACAGAATGCGTCGGAATCATATCCGCATCATTGGTCTGCCAGAACGCTCGGAAGGTCAGCATCTTGAGCAGTTTCTGGAAGTCTTGCTTAAGGCCTCACTGGGAGATGAATTCTCTTCAGTGTTCGCTATTGAAAGCGCTTATAGGGTCCCTACAAAACTCCTTCCTCCGGGAGCCCCGCCTCGGCCTTTCCTGGCACGTCTTCTCAACTGTAAGGACAGAGATCCCATTCTGCGTCTTGCACGACTAAAAAGTCCCATCAAGTTTGACAATGCTGTGATCTCCATCTTCCCGGACTTTTCCATGGAACTTCAGAAGCAGCGGGCACAATTCATCTAAGTCAAGAAACGGCTCAGGGAAAGAAACATTATGTATTCAATGATATATCCGGCCCGGCTTCGGGTTGTTCAAGGAGGTACCTCCGTGTTTTTCACAGATCCAGTGGAGGCGACTGAATGGCTGCGGTCCCATAGTGGATCCCCTGCAAAGGAATCCTAATGTGACGGCTGTTAATTCGGATCCTTTCAGTCAAAGGTCTAATTGGAGCTCTCTCGGTGAGTATCCAGTTACCAACAATACCGGACGCTGTGTTCAGTGATGGTATCCCCTTGTTTGTTTTTTGATGGGGGCGTGAGACTGTGCTCCTATATTACTAGGTTCTTGTTCAGTTTTTTCTTTTCCAAAAGTTTTAGTTTTTATAGTTATTTAGGTAAATGCCGCAGCCAGTGCCAATTTTGTTATCTAGGTGATATCTCTGCATTCTGCTCGGACACCACTATGCAACATATCCAGATAGACGGGAATCGGTTCTGAGTTGATATGTATGACCTGGAATGTAAGAGGCATAAAAACCCCCCGAAAGAATATTAGTGTTCTCACAAATTAGACAATATCGCCCTCACATTGTGGCTCTGGTTGAGACGCACCTGACCAGAGGTACAGTTCGGTGTGTGCAAAAACCGTGAGTACAATGGTTTATACATGCTTTTCACACCAGCTATTCAAGGGGGGTTTCACTGTTAATACACAAAGATGTTCGGTGGGAAACCAGGGAGGGCCGCAGAGATCCTGAGGGACGGTTTGTGTTTGTACATGCGCTGATCAACTCTAAGAAATATGTTATTTTGTGTATCTACAACCCTCCCCCAGCCAATATGTCAATTATCCTGAAAGCATTGAGTTTTGCCCTGAATTATCCAGATGCACATGCATTTGCATGGGAGATTTTAATCTGGTCATGAATAATGATCTTGATAAATTGAGATTAGGTGATGGAGTACAGAGTGGGCCCCCCCCCCCCCCCCCCGGCTACATCCCAGCTGTCACAATTCATGGCGGGTAGCGGGTGGCTGGACCTATGGAGAATGCGCCACCCTTAGACGAGGGAGCATACTTGCCATTCCTCCACTAAATGCTCCCTGTCTCGCATAGATTATATTTTTGGATCCAGCAGCCTGGCGATATGGGTGGATGATATTGAACATGGCAGTAGGGAGATTTCAGACCATAGTCCGGTCATTCTTAAACTTAAATACGGACCATTGAACAATAGGATAACATGGAAATTGAACCCTTTTTGGCTGAAGTTGATGAAATTGCCCGATAGAACGATAGATCAGTTACGTTGCTTCATCTCGTCCCATCCTGAACCCCGGAATATCAGTTTATTTTGGGACACTCTTAAGGCTTATCTGAGGGGTTGTTTTTCCTCTACGATCTCTTACATTAAACGAGTGACATTGGGGGAGGAGGATGAGATGGAGCGACGTCTGAAATATTCGGAGGTCACCTACATATCTGACCAAACTAACAGCAATAGGGTGAAGTGGTTGACTGCTCAAAGGTTATATACTCAACATATAGACACTAAAACCAAACGTAAGCTATTTTTTGCCCGACAATCTTATTTTGAGCTGCAGAAGCAGGCAAGCAAATTTTTGGCTTACTTAGTGCATCAACATGATACAACTAATACAATATTACAGATTCGCAACTCGGATGGTACTTTGGTTTCTTCAACTGAGGAAATACTGAAATGCTTTTATGATTATTATAGTTCATTGTACAATTCTAAGACTGATGTTGATAGCCGGGGGTGTCTAAACTGTCAGCTATAGAGTTTCCCACATTAAGTCCTTCCCAACGGGCCTTCATGGATGCTGAGTTTACTCTGGAGGAGATGGAGGATGCCATGAAGGATATGGCCTCTGGGAAGGCCCCTGGACCAGATGGATTTCCTGTCGAAGTACCAGGAGATATTGGCGCCCCTTTTGTTGACGGTGTTTCGGGGGTTTTGGAAGGGGATCCATGCCGGAATCCTTCTGTGAGGCTAATATAATAGTTCTTAAAAAGGAGGGGAAGGACCCTTTAGATTGTGGATCTTATCGGCCCATATCATTAGTAAATGTGGATTATAAGATCTTTATGAAAATTTTGGCCAACAGGTTGAACTTAGTCATATTAGACCTCATACACTCTGACCAAACTGGCTTTATGCCTGGTAAGAGTACCTCCATCAATATTAGATGAGTCCAGTCGGTGGTCCAATATAGCTCCCTGGTGCCGGACAATGAATGGGCATTGGCATCGCTTGATGCGGCCAAGGCCTTTGATTCTCTTGAATGGCCTTTTCTCCGTGCGTGTTTGCAGAGATATGGATTTGATGATAGATTCCAAAACTGGGTCAGTATATTATACAGGAAGCCCACGGCCCAAAAACCAGGGGAAGAGTCTTGAGGAGATCATTTGCATATTCCCAGTGCCTTCTGGGATAAGTGAAGAGTCTCCGCGAGCTCAACAATCACTGGGTTTTGGCCGTTGCAGCTGAAAAGAGGAAATCGGAAAACCAGGGGAAGAGTCTTGAGGAGATCATTTGCATATTCCCAGTGCATATTCCCAGAAGACTGGAGAAGAGCAAATGTTGTTCCTATCTTCAAAAAGGGGAAGAAAGTGGACCCAGGCAACTATAGGCCGGTGAGTCTGACTTCTATACCAGGAAAGATCTTTGAACAAATTATTAAACAACATGTATGTCAGTACCTGGATAAGAATGAAGTGATTAAACAGAGTCAGCATGGGTTTGTAACTAATAAGTCATGTCAGACTAACTTAATTTCCTTCTATGACAGAATCACTGATTGGGTGGATGAGGGAAATGCTGTAGATATAGTATATCTTGACTTCAGCAAAGCATTTGACAAAGTATCTCATACAATCCTTATTGAAAAATGACTAAGTATGGAATGGACAAGGCAACTGTTAGGTGGATTCATAACTGGCTTAGTGATCGGACCCAAAGAGTGGTCGTAAATGGCTGCACATCCAGTTGGAAGAATGTCTCAAGTGGGGTTCCACAGGGCTCTTTCCTGGGCCCTGTATTGTTCAACATCTTTATCAACGATTTAGATGAAGGAATTGAGAGTAAACTGATTAAATTTGCTGATGACACAAAGCTAGGAGGGATAGCTAATACTAGAGAAGAGAGAGAGAGGATTCAATAAGATATAAATAAACTGGAGAAGTGGGCAGCAACTAACAAAATGGTTTTTAACAGGGAAAAATGCAAAGTACTTCATCTGGGCAATAAAAATGAAAAAAGCATATACAGAATGGGAGGAATAGGGCTAAGCAACAGCACATGTGAAAAAGACTTGGGTATACTAATAGATCACAGACTGAATATGAGTCAATAGTGTGATGCAGCAGCAAAAAAGGCAAATGCAATTCTAGGATGTATTAACAGAAGCATACAGTCTAGATCATGTGAAGTCATTATTTCCCTCTACTCCTCTTTGGTCAGACCTCATCTGGAATATTGTGTCCAGTTTTGGGCACCACATTTTAAAAAAGACATCAACAAACTGGAGCAAGTTCAGAAAAGAGCGACCAGAATGGTGACCGGTCTGCAAACCCTGTCTTATGAGGAAAGGTTGCAGGATTTGGGAATGTTTAGTTTGCAAAAGAGAAGACTGAGAGGAGACTTAATAGCTGTCTACAAATATCTAAAGGGCTGTCACATTGTAGAAGGATCAACTTTATTCTCATTTGCACAA
This sequence comes from Dendrobates tinctorius, assembly GCF_039654945.1. Classification (NCBI taxonomy): domain Eukaryota; kingdom Metazoa; phylum Chordata; class Amphibia; order Anura; family Dendrobatidae; genus Dendrobates; species Dendrobates tinctorius. The sequence goes on along the minus strand of NW_027362040.1, from coordinate 947,880 downwards.
GGAAAGACTAGAAGCAATGGGATGAAACTGAATGGGAGGAGACACAGATTAGATATTAGAAAAATCTTTTTGACAGTTAGAGTGATCAATGAGTGGAACAAGCTTTCACGAGAAGTGGTGAGTTCTCCTTCAATGGAAGTCTTCAAACAGAGGTTGGACAGACATCTGACTGGGATGATTTAGCGAATCCTGCTTTGAGCAGGGGATTGGACCAGATGGCCCAGGAGATCCCTTCTAACTCTACGATTCTATGATTCTAAATAGTACCATATCTGAGCCCTTTTCATTACATAGGGGAACTCGCCAGGCGTGTCCCCTTTCCCCGGCCCTTTTTGCTCTTGCGATTGAGGCACTAGCAGTTCGCATAAGATCTTCCCCTAATATTGCTGGTATAGAAATAGCGGGTCGGACAGACACCATAGGCCTATATGCTGACGATATGGTGATATTTATGGACAAAGCGGAGGAAACCCTGACAAGAGTGATCACTGCTATAAATAAATTCAGTAAATATTCTGGCCTATATATACACTCACTGGCCACTTTATTAGGTACACCATGCTAGTAAGGGGTTGGACCCCCTTTTGCCTTCAGAACTGCCTCAATTCTTCGTGGCAGAGATTCAACAAGGTGCTGGAAGCATTCCTCAGAGATTTTGGACCATATTGACATGATGGCATCACACAGTTGGCGCAGATTTGTCAGCTGCACAACCCTGATGCGAATCTCCCGTTCCACCACATCCCAAAGATGCTCTATTGAATTGAGATCTGGTGACTGAGGAGGCCATTTGAGTACAGTAAACTCATTGTCATGTTCAAGAAACCAATCTGAGATGATTCGAGCTTTATGACATGGCGCATTATCCTGCTGAAAGTAGCCATCAGATGTTGGGTACATTGTGGTCATAAAGGGATGGACATGGTCAGCAACAATACTCAGGTAGGCTGTGGCGTTGCAACAATGCTCAATTGGTACCAAGGGGCCCAAAGAGTGCCCAGAAAAAATTCCCCACACCATGACACCACCACCACCAGCCTGAACCGTTGATACAAGGCAGGATGGATCCATGCTTTCATGTTGTTTACGCCAAATTCTGACCCTACCATCCGAATGTCGCAGCAGAAATCGAGACTCATCAGACCAGGCAACGTTTTTCCAATCTTCTACTGTCCAATTTTGATGAGCTTGTGCAAATTGTAGCCTCAGTTTCCTGTTCTTAGCTGAGAGGAGTGGTACCCAGTGTGGTCTTCTGCTGCTGTAGCCCATCTGCCTCAAAGTTCGACGCACTGTGCGTTCAGAGATGCTCTTCTGCCTACCTTGGTTGTAACGGGTGGCAATTTGAGTCACTGTTGCCTTTCTATCAGCTCGAACCAGTCTGCCCATTCTCCTCTGACCTCTGGCATCAACATGGCATTTCCGGCCACAGAACTGCCGCTCACTGGATTTTTTTTCTTTTTCGGACCATTCTCTGTAAACCCTAGAGATGGTTGTGCGTGAAAATCCCAGTAGATCAGCAGTTTCTGAAATTCTCAGACCAGCCCTTCTGGCACCAACAATCATGCCACGTTCAAAGGCACTCAAATCACCTTTCTTCCCCATACTGATGCTCGGTTTGAACTGCAGGAGATTGTCTTGACCATGTCTACATGCCTAAATGCACTGAGTTGCCGCCATGTGATTGGCTGATTAGAAATTAAGTCTTAACACACAGTTGGACAGGTGTACCTAATAAAGTGGCCAGTGAGTGTAAATTGGGAGAAGTCTGCTTTGATGCCTCTTTCCCATGCTCCAACGCCACGACTTGAGTCTCTCGCCTCACTACCCATTGTAACCAGTTTCAAATATCTGGGTGTCCATATTTCTCAAGGCAGTAAGTATGATTTGCAACTTAACATACATCCACTGCTGGAGATGGTCAAAGCCAAATTTACGATCTGGGGTAAACTTCCACTGTCTGTAGCCGGACGTATTAATTTAATTAAAATATTACTCCCCAAGCTTAGCTATTCTCTCCAACACAGTGCTGTAGTGGTGCCCAGATCTTTTTTTGCAAATCTGAATTCCCAGATCACATCTTTTATATGGGGGTAAACCAGGCCCAAACTTAAACTATCTACTCTGCAGAGACCCAAAAAGGGAGGGGGGCAGCGTTACCGGATTTCTTTCTATATTATCTGGCTGGACAGGCCAAAGCTATAAGTACATGGATGCCCGGCGGTCACCTACCTAATTCTGAAGATCATCTGCTTCATGCTGCACAAACTAGTTGCCCGCTAGGATTTTTGGAAATGAGGAAAATAAATGTCCCTCAGCTGCTACCCCTGTTTTGTCTGGCACGATCAGTATGGAAGCAGATTAAAAGGGTGGTTGGATTTAAGGATATTATAGCTGAAATGCCCCCATGGAATAATGGTTACCTTCCAGCATTACTTGAACACCCATCCGCCGAGTTCTGGGCTCAGTATAATGTTTTTACGATAGGTGATCTAAATGATCGTGGAACTCAGATATCTTTTGAACAATTACAAGTTAACCGCAATGTCCCGAGATCCCAGTTCTTTCGTTATTTACAACTAAGGTCAGCATTTCAGTCGCACATGAGATGTGTAGGTATAGACAATGCTATTTTGTCTTTACCCTTGATAGGGATCCTTGAATCACAAGGCCCCCAAGATCTCATCTCCTCTCTCTATACATATATGCTGTCAGTAGGGACAGAATCCACCATAGACTCCATTAAGAAGAAATGGGAAAGGCTCATCCCAGATATACGGGGAGAGGAGTGGGAAGAAATCCTGGAGTCACCAATCAGGGTGTCTCCATCTGTTAATAACAGGATGATACAATTATATATTATAAATCAATCATATTTGACTCCAACTCGACTCTTTAAGATGGGCTGATGCCAATCATCGGAATGTTTGAGATGCCATTCAATAGACGCAGACTTTTCATATGATCTGCTACTGTCCTATTATCGCACAATATTGGAAGGAGGTGACATCACTAACATCTCTGGTACAAATTCCTGTTCCCCTTGAACCACTGGTCTGTCTGTTTGGAGTATGGGATGAGGAGACATGGGGTCAATATGTTGGGATTTTCTTACGGGAGACGCTTTATGGCACGAAAGGTACTGGCATTACGGTGGATGGGAGGTTTATTTCCCTCTCTCGGGTCCTGGATCAATTTAGTGAATTCGATTATCCCATGTGAACGCACGTTATATCAAAACAGAGGGTGCCCGGGTAAATTTGAGAAGATTTGGGAGAGATGGAATTCCTCTCACCTCACTTTGTAGAGTGGAGATGTCACATAATAAATAGTTAATTGTGTGGAAGTAGGCTGCAGAATAGCTTTTGTTTTTGTAGATGTAGGTACGGTTTAGAAGTTAGGTAGATCTCATCACTTGAGTAATAACATAAGACCATTGTGATTTAATTGACATTATGTTTTGCTTTATCTTGTATACAACTGGTATGCACATTTTGCCTTATATTTTAATGTCATGTGAAACATATGTATATTTAGTACTATGCTTAACATTATGTACCAGTATGTATGTTGTACACCCTGTTTATGGTTTAATAAACAAATTTTAAAAAAAATTCCTGACATCACGAGATAAGGCAGGCCACCAAAAAGACCGACTCACCAAATCTCTGGTATCAAAAATACCTGGATGACCAGCCAACGCGGAGCAATGAATTTCAGACATTACTCTCTTCCTCCACTGGTTAGGGACATACAATTTTCCCATAAAGCAACGTTCAGGTTTGGCCTCCTGAAATTCTTCCAGGGCACGTCTCAAATTGGGTGAGATGGCGGAAAGAACTACACCATCATTTAGAATGGTAGTAGGCTCAGTCATATCAAGAGAATCCGCAAAGAAACTCCTAGAAAGGGTGTCCGCCTTAACATTTTTAGTGCCTGGAAGAAAAGACCACAAAATTAAAACGCGTGAAAAACAAGGCCCACCTAGCCTGTCTAGGATTCAAGCGTTTGGCTGATTCAAGATAAATCAAATTCTTGTGGTCGGTGAGGACCACAACTTGATGTCTAGCTCCCTCCAACCAATGTCTCCACCCTTCAAATGCCCATTTCATGGCCAGCAATTCCCAATTCCCCACGTCATAGTTACGTTCAGATGGGAAGAATTTTCGAGAAAAGGCACAGGGATTCATCTTAGAAGTCACCGGATCTCTTTGGGACAAAACGGCTCCTGCACCAATCTCAGAAGCATCTACCTCCACCTGAAATGGGAGTGAGGCATCAGGTTGCCGTAGAACCGGAGCAGAAGTGAATCTCCGCTTAAGCTCCTGAAATGCCGAAATTAATTGCCTCTGGAGACCAATTCACCACATCAGCGCCCTTTTTGGTCAAATCAGTCAGTGGTTTAACAATACCAGAAAAATTACTTATTAATTTACGGTAGAAATTAGCAAAACCCAAAAACTTCTGGAGAGCCTTCAAAGAAGTGGGCTGAACTCAAATGAATCCCAAAAATGAAATCCTCTCTACACCAAAGAGGCACTTCGATCCCTTAACATACAGAGAATTTTCCCTCAAAATCCGGAACACAGTCCGGACATGTTCCACATGAGAATCCCAATCACTGGAAAAGATCAAAATATGATCCAGATAAATGATCAAAAACGTATCCACAGAGTCCCAGTAAATATCGTTCATAAAAGATTGGAAGACAGAAGTGGCATTAGTGAGCCCAAAAGGCATCACCAGGTACTCAAAATGTCCCTTCGGAGTATTAAATGCCGTCTTCCATTCATCTCCGTGCTTGATGCGAATAAGATTATATGCCCCCCTGAGGTCAAGCTTGGTAAACCAACAGGCACTTTTAACTCTGGAAAATAAATCAGAAATCAGGGGTAACGGGTATTGATATTTAACAGTGATTTTGTTAAGGGAATGATAGTCAATACATGGCCTTAATGAACCATCTTTCTTGGCCACAAAAAAACCCCCAGCACCTAAAGGTGAAGAGGATGGTCTAATATGACCCTTCTCCAACGACTCTTTGATATAAGATCACATAGCATCATGTTCGGGTACCGATAAGTTGAAAAGCCGACCCTTGGGAAATTTACACCCGGGCATTAACTCAGTTGCACAGCTGCATATGAGGAGGTAAAGACGCAGACTTATTCTCACTGAATACATCAGAAAAATCAGCCAAATAGTCAGGAATATCATGAGACTGGGGAGAGGTGGAGAAAACAGGAGTGTCAGTAAGAACACATTGACAACCCCAACTCACCACAGACACAGATTTCCAATCTAAAACAGGATTATGAGTTTGCAACCAAGGAAAACCCAGAACAATAGTATCATGCAAATTGTGCAGCACCAAAAATTTACA